>NC_134692.1:140193076-140493076 GCF_050947455.1 Rhinoderma darwinii | reverse complement strand
TAAGCTCTTATGTCAATATATAGGATATTTAGTTTCATCCCCTCCCTTGGTTGAACTTCATGGACATGTGTCTTTTTCGACCGTACTATGTAACTATATGTAACTATGTAACTATGTAACTATGTAACATTCTTCCCCATGCAGACAATAGTGTCCACTGAAGCGAAGACCTGACATTTCCAATAATACATTGTCTTACGTCTGAACATCTTTATTTACACGGAGGGGCTGACACCTGCCATTCTAATCCCAAATGTTTCTGGGTTCATCTAACTTTAACGTCAAAGAAAACACAATAAGAATGAAGTGCAAAGTTGACTTGGCAGGTCTACAGCGATGACAAACATAGCTCTATTGTATGGTATGGTATGGTATGATATTGTATGGTATGGTATGATATTGCATGGTATGGTATGATATTGTATGGTATGGTATGATATTGCATGGTATGGTATGATATTGTATGGTATTGTATGGTATGGTATGGTTATGGTATGGTATGGTATGGTATTGTATGGTATGATATGATATTGTATGGTATGGTATGGTATGGTACGGTATGGTATGATATGGTATGGTATGATATTGTATGGTATTGTATGATATTGTATGGTATTGCATGGTATGGTATGATATTGTATGGTATTGCATGGTATGGTATGATATTGTATGGTATGGCATGGTTATGGTATGGTATGGTATGGTTATGGTATGGTATGGTTATGGTATGGTATGATATTGTATGGTATGGTATGATATTGTATGGTATTGCATGGTATGGTATGATATTGTATGGTATTTCATGGTATGGTATGATATTGTATGGTATGGTATGGTTATGGTATGGTATGGTATGGTATCGTTATGGTATGGTATGATATGATATTGTATGGTATGGTATGGTATGGTACGGTATGGTATGATATGGTATGGTATGATATTGTATGGTATGGTATGATATTGTATGGTATTGCATGGTATGGTATGATATTGTATGGTATTGCATGGTATGGTATGATATTGTATGGTATGGTATGGTTATGGTATGGTATGGTTATGGTATGGTATGGTATGATATTGTATGGTATGGTATGATATTGTATGGTATGGTATGGTATGGTACGGTATGATATGGTATGATATTGTATGGTATGATATTGTATGGTATGGTATGGTATGATATTGTATGGTATGGTATGGTATGGTATGATATTGTATGGCATGGTATGATATTGTATGGTATGGTATGGTATGGTATGGTTATGGTATTGTATGGTATGATATTGTATGGTATTGTATGGTATGGTATGATATTGTATTGTATTGTATGGCATTGTATGGTAATGTATTATATTCTATGGTATTGTATTGTTTGGTATGGTATGGCATTATATTGTATTGTATGGTATGGTATGGTATGGTATTGTATGGTATGGTATGGTATTGTATGGTATGGTATGGTATGGTATTGTATTGTATTGTATGGTATTGTATTGTATCCAAAAAAGAGAACTCAAATAAAGTGAATTTATTCATCCAACATGGAACCACAACGTTTCACCTCCTCTATGAAGGCATTTTCAAGTATTGTATTGTATGGTGTGCTGTGGTATGGTATTGTATTTTAGGGTATGTGCACACGTAGTGACCAAAAACGTCTGAAAATCCAGAGCTGTATTCAAGGGAAAACAGACCCTGCTTTTCAGACGTTTTTTGACCAACTCGCGTAATTTCGCTTTCGTTTTCGCTGCGTTTTTTACGGCCGTTTTTGGAGCTGTTTTCATTGGAGTCTATGAGAAAACAGCTCCAAAAACGTCCAAAGAAGTGTCCTGCACTTCTTTTGTCGAGGCTGTATTTTTACGCGTCGTCGTTTGACAGCTGTCAAACGACGACGCGTAAATGACAGGTCGTCTGCACAGTACGTCGGCAAACCCATTCAAATGAATGGGCAGATGTTTGCCGACGTATTGTAGCCCTATTTTCAGACGTAAAACGAGGCATAATACGCCCGTTTACATCTGAAAATAGGTCGTGTGAACCCAGCCTTATGGTATTGCTGCATTATTTTACAATTATCATGATGTGATCACACCATACTTGCTAACTTAAGGGAGATTTTTTTTCAAGCCACATAACGACAGCTAAAGTCGGTGTAGACATGATATACAGTGTCAGACGAAGCACCCCCATAAACAGTGCCAGCAGAGTGCCCTCAATAAACAATACTGTCAGCAGAGTGACCTCAATAAACAATACTGTCAGCAGAGTGCCCTCAATAAACAATACTGTCAGCAGAGTGACCTCAATAAACAATACTGTCAGCAGAGTGCCCTCAATAAACAATACTGTCAGCAGAGTGCCCTCAATAAACAATACTGTTAGCAGAGTGCCCTCAATAAACAATACTGTCAGAAGAGTGACCTCAATAAACAATACTGTCAGCAGAGTGTCCTCAATAAACAATACTGTCAGCAGAGTGATCTCAATAAACAATACTGTCAGCAGAGTGACCTCAATAAACAATACTGTCAGCAGAGTACCCTCAATAAACAATACTGTCAGCAGAGTGCCCTCAATAAACAATACTGTCAGCAGAGTGCCCTCAATAAACAATACTGTCAGCAGAGTGCCCTCAATAAACAATACTGCCAGCAGAGTGTCCTCAATAAACAATACTGTCAGCAGAGTGCCCTCAATAAACAATACTGTCAGCAGAGTTCCCTCAATAAACAATACTGTCAGCAGAGTGTCCTCAATAAACAATACTGTCAGCAGAGTGTCCTCAATAAACAATACTGTCAGCAGAGCGACCTCAATAAACAATACTGTCAGCAGAGTGACCTCAATAAACAATACTGTCAGCAGAGTGCCCTCAATAAACAATACTGTCAGCAGAGTGCCCTCAATAAACAATACTGTCAGCAAAGTGCCCTCAATAAACAATACTGTCAGCAGAGTGCCCTCAATAAACAATACTGTCAGCAGAGTGACCTCAATAAACAATACTGCCAGCAGAGTGTCCTCAATAAACAATACTGTCAGCAGAGTGACCTCAATAAACAATACTGTCAGCAGAGTGACCTCAATAAACAATACTGTCAGCAGAGTGCCCTCAATAAACAATACTGTCAGCAGAGTGCCCTCAATAAACAATACTGTTAGCAGAGTGCCCTCAATAAACAATACTGTCAGCAGAGTGCCCTCAATAAACAATACTGCCAGCAGAGTGTCCTCAATAAACAATACTGTCAGCAGAGTGCCCTCAATAAACAATACTGTCAGCAGAGTGACCTCAATAAACAATACTGTCAGCAGAGTGTCCTCAATAAACAATACTGTCAGCAGAGTGTCCTCAATAAACAATACTGACAGCAGAGTGATCTCAATAAACAATACTGTCAGCAGAGTGACCTCAATAAACAATACTGTCAGCAGAGTACCCTCAATAAACAATACTGTCAGCAGAGTGCCCTCAATAAACAATACTATCAGCAGAGTTCCCTCAATAAACAATACTGTCAGCAGAGTGTCCTCAATAAACAATACTGTCAGCAGAGTGTCCTCAATAAACAATACTGTCAGCAGAGTGTCCTCAATAAACAATACTGTCAGCAGAGTGACCTCAATAAACAATACTGTCAGCAGAGTGACCTCAATAAACAATACTTTCAGCAGTGCCCTCAATAAACAATACTGTCAGCAGAGTGCCCTCAATAAACAATACTATCAGCAGAGTTCCCTCAATAAACAATACTGTCAGCAGAGTGTCCTCAATAAACAATAATGTCAGCAGAGTGTCCTCAATAAACAATACTGTCAGCAGAGTGACCTCAATAAACAATACTGTCAGCAGAGTGACCTCAATAAACAATACTGTCAGCAGAGTGCCCTCAATAAACAATACTGTCAGCAGAGTGCCCTCAATAAACAATACCGTCAGCAAAGTGCCCTCAATAAACAATACTGTCAGCAGAGTGCCCTCAATAAACAATACTGTCAGCAGAGTGCCCTCAATAAACAATACTGTCAGCAGAGTGCCCTCAATAAACAATACTGTCAGCAGAGTGCCCTCAATAAACAATACTGTCAGCAGAGTGCCCTCAATAAACAATACTGCCAGCAGAGTGTCCTCAATAAACAATACTGTCAGCAGAGTGCCCTCAATAAACAATACTGTCAGCAGAGTGACCTCAATAAACAATACTGTCAGCAGAGTGTCCTCAATAAACAATACTGTCAGCAGAGTGATCTCAATAAACAATACTGTCAGCAGAGTGACCTCAATAAACAATACTGTCAGCAGAGTACCCTCAATAAACAATACTGTCAGCAGTGCCCTCAATAAACAATACTGTCAGCAGAGTGCCCTCAATAAACAATACTGTCAGCAGAGTGCCCTCAATAAACAATACTGTCAGCAGAGTGTCCTCAATAAACAATACTGTCAGCAGAGTGCCCTCAATAAACAATACTATCAGCAGAGTTCCCTCAATAAACAATACTGTCAGCAGAGTGTCCTCAATAAACAATACTGTCAGCAGAGTGTCCTCAATAAACAATACTGTCAGCAGAGTGACCTCAATAAACAATACTGTCAGCAGAGTGACCTCAATAAACAATACTGTCAGCAGAGTGCCCTCAATAAACAATACTGTCAGCAGAGTGCCCTGAATAAACAATACTGTCAGCAGAGTGACCTCAATAAACAATACTGTCAGCAGAGTGACCTCAATAAACAATACTGTCAGCAGAGTGCCCTCAATAAACAATACTGTCAGCAGTGCCCTCAATAAACAATACTGTCAGCAGAGTGCCCTCAATAAACAATACTGTCAGCAGAGTGCCCTCAATAAACAATACTGTCAGCAGAGTGACCTCAATAAACAATACTGTCAGCAGAGTGCCCTCAATAAACAATACTGTCAGCAGAGTGCCCTCAATAAACAATACTGTCAGCAAAGTGCCCTCAATAAACAATACTGTCAGCAGAGTGCCCTCAATAAACAATACTGTCAGCAGAGTGCCCTCAATAAACAATACTGCCAGCAGAGTGTCCTCAATAAACAATACTGTCAGCAGAGTGCCCTCAATAAACAATACTGTCAGCAGAGTGACCTCAATAAACAATACTGTCAGCAGAGTGTCCTCAATAAACAATACTGTCAGCAGAGTGATCTCAATAAACAATACTGTCAGCAGAGTGACCTCAATAAACAATACTGTCAGCAGAGTACCCTCAATAAACAATACTGTCAGCAGTGCCCTCAATAAACAATACTGTCAGCAGAGTGCCCTCAATAAACAATACTGTCAGCAGAGTGCCCTCAATAAACAATACTGTCAGCAGAGTGTCCTCAATAAACAATACTGTCAGCAGAGTGCCCTCAATAAACAATACTATCAGCAGAGTTCCCTCAATAAACAATACTGTCAGCAGAGTGTCCTCAATAAACAATACTGTCAGCAGAGTGTCCTCAATAAACAATACTGTCAGCAGAGTGACCTCAATAAACAATACTGTCAGCAGAGTGACCTCAATAAACAATACTGTCAGCAGAGTGCCCTCAATAAACAATACTGTCAGCAGAGTGCCCTCAATAAACAATACTGTCAGCAAAGTGCCCTCAATAAACAATACTGTCAGCAGAGTGCCCTCAATAAACAATACTGTCAGCAGAGTGACCTCAATAAACAATACTGTCAGCAGAGTGTCCTCAATAAACAATACTGTCAGCAGAGTGACCTCAATAAACAATACTGTCAGCAGAGTGACCTCAATAAACAATACTGCCAGCAGAGTGTCCTCAATAAACAATACTGTCAGCAGAGTGACCTCAATAAACAATACTGTCAGCAGAGTGACCTCAATAAACAATACTGTCAGCAGAGTGACCTCAATAAACAATACTGTCAGCAGAGTGCCCTCAATAAACAATACTGTCAGCAGAGTGCCCTCAATAAACAATACTGCCAGCAGAGTGTCCTCAATAAACAATACTGTCAGCAGAGTGCCCTCAATAAACAATACTGTCAGCAGAGTGTCCTCAATAAACAATACTGTCAGCAGAGTGACCTCAATAAACAATACTGTCAGCAGAGTGACCTCAATAAACAATACTGTCAGCAGAGTGCCCTCAATAAACAATACTGTCAGCAGAGTGCCCTGAATAAACAATACTGTCAGCAGAGTGACCTCAATAAACAATACTGTCAGCAGAGTGACCTCAATAAACAATACTGTCAGCAGAGTGCCCTCAATAAACAATACTGTCAGCAGTGCCCTCAATAAACAATACTGTCAGCAGAGTGCCCTCAATAAACAATACTGTCAGCAGAGTGCCCTCAATAAACAATACTGTCAGCAGAGTGACCTCAATAAACAATACTGTCAGCAGAGTGCCCTCAATAAACAATACTGTCAGCAGAGTGCCCTCAATAAACAATACTGTCAGCAAAGTGCCCTCAATAAACAATACTGTCAGCAGAGTGCCCTCAATAAACAATACTGTCAGCAGAGTGCCCTCAATAAACAATACTGCCAGCAGAGTGTCCTCAATAAACAATACTGTCAGCAGAGTGCCCTCAATAAACAATACTGTCAGCAGAGTGACCTCAATAAACAATACTGTCAGCAGAGTGTCCTCAATAAACAATACTGTCAGCAGAGTGATCTCAATAAACAATACTGTCAGCAGAGTGACCTCAATAAACAATACTGTCAGCAGAGTACCCTCAATAAACAATACTGTCAGCAGTGCCCTCAATAAACAATACTGTCAGCAGAGTGCCCTCAATAAACAATACTGTCAGCAGAGTGCCCTCAATAAACAATACTGTCAGCAGAGTGTCCTCAATAAACAATACTGTCAGCAGAGTGCCCTCAATAAACAATACTATCAGCAGAGTTCCCTCAATAAACAATACTGTCAGCAGAGTGTCCTCAATAAACAATACTGTCAGCAGAGTGTCCTCAATAAACAATACTGTCAGCAGAGTGACCTCAATAAACAATACTGTCAGCAGAGTGACCTCAATAAACAATACTGTCAGCAGAGTGCCCTCAATAAACAATACTGTCAGCAGAGTGCCCTCAATAAACAATACTGTCAGCAAAGTGCCCTCAATAAACAATACTGTCAGCAGAGTGCCCTCAATAAACAATACTGTCAGCAGAGTGACCTCAATAAACAATACTGTCAGCAGAGTGTCCTCAATAAACAATACTGTCAGCAGAGTGACCTCAATAAACAATACTGTCAGCAGAGTGACCTCAATAAACAATACTGCCAGCAGAGTGTCCTCAATAAACAATACTGTCAGCAGAGTGACCTCAATAAACAATACTGTCAGCAGAGTGACCTCAATAAACAATACTGTCAGCAGAGTGACCTCAATAAACAATACTGTCAGCAGAGTGCCCTCAATAAACAATACTGTCAGCAGAGTGCCCTCAATAAACAATACTGTCAGCAGAGTGCCCTCAATAAAAAATACTGTCAGCAGTGCCCTCAATAAACAATACTGTCAGCAGAGTGTCCTCAATAAACAATACTGTCAGCAGAGTGCCCTCAATAAACAATACTATCAGCAGAGTTCCCTCAATAAACAATACTGTCAGCAGAGTGTCCTCAATAAACAATACTGTCAGCAGAGTGTCCTCAATAAACAATACTGTCAGCAGAGTGACCTCAATAAACAATACTGTCAGCAGAGTGACCTCAATAAACAATACTGTCAGCAGAGTGCCCTCAATAAACAATACTGTCAGCAGAGTGACCTCAATAAACAATACTGTCAGCAGAGTGCCCTCAATAAACAATACTGTCAGCAGAGTGCCCTCAATAAAAAATACTGTCAGCAGTGCCCTCAATAAACAATACTGTCAGCAGAGTGCCCTCAATAAACAATACTATCAGCAGTGCCCTCAATAAACAATACTGTCAGCAGAGTGCCCTCAATAAAAAATACTGTCAGCAGTGCCCTCAATAAACAATACTGTCAAGCAGTGCCCTCAATAAAGTGGCTGCAGAAGGCTGACATATACCTCTATAATTCTCTTGTACGGCCACATCTCGGATATGGGATTCGGTTTTGGGCTTCACATTGTATAAAGGATATAGTAGAGCTGGAGAGCGTTCAAAGACGGTGACCAGATTATTAAATGGGATGGGAGGCGTCTCACACAATGAAAGGCTAGAAAATTGGGCTTGTTCAGCTTGGAAAAAAGACGCCTAAAAGGAGATGTCATTTAGGTTCTGTTCACACCTGCGTCAGGTCTTTCCAAGTCTCCGTCTATAGTCCATGGGTTCTGTCGGGTTTCCGTCACGGTGTCCATCATTCTGTCCATCAAAAAAGACGGAATCAGTAACCCCGGTGTGAACAGAGCGACACATGTATAAAAGTGTGGTCAATACAAAGAACTGGCACATGATTTATTCATTATAAGGACTTTATAAAGGACCAGGGGACATTCATTACAGGAAAGTCATTTCAGACATCAATTTACCCTCCTCAACAATGAAATTGCAGCCCCAAGAAGGAGACGTTTTGGAAATGTGGAGATCACAGGACGGATAGAGGTTAACCCCTTCAGGACTGAGCCTGTTTTGGCCTTCAGGACGAAGCCGATTTTTCAAATCTGACATGTGTCAGTTCATGTGGTAATAACTCCGGAATGCTTTTACCTATCCAAGCGATTCTGAGATTGTTTTCTCGTGACATATTGTACTTTATGTTAGTGAAAAAATTTGGTTGATAAATTCAATATTTATTTGTAAAAAACACCAAGATTTGGAGAAAATTTGCAAAAATTAGCATTTTTCTCAATTTAAATGTATCTGCTTGTGAAACAGATAGTAATACCACACAAAATAGTCACTAGTTAACATCACCCATATGTCTACTTTATGTTTGCATCGTTTTTTGAACATTGTTTTATTTTTCTAGGACGTTACAAGACTTAGAACTTTAGCAGCAATTTCTCATATTTTCAAGAAAATTTCAAAAGGTGATTTTTACAAGGACCAGTTCAGTTCTGAAGTGGCTTTGAGGACCTTATATATTAGAAAGTCCCCATAAATCACCCCATTTTGAAAACTGGACCCCTCAAAGTATTCAAAACAGCATTCAGAAAGTGTATTAACCCTTTAGGCGTTTCACAGGAATTAAAGCAAAGTAGAGGTGAAAGTTACAAATTTCATTTTTTTTTTACAAAATTCATTTGTAATAAAAAAAATTCTATACCACAGGAGGTTTTACCCGAGAAATTTAACTTATTATTTATTGCCCAGATTCTTCAGTTTTTAGAAATACCCCACATGTGGCCCTAGTGCGGTCATGGACTGAAACACCGGCCTCAGAAGCAAAGGAGCACCTAGTGGATTTTGGGGCCTCCTTTTTTTTAGCATATATTTTAGGTACCATGTCAGGTTTGAAGAGGTCTTGTGGGGCCAAAACAATAAAGACCCCCAAAAGTGACCTCATTTTGGAAACTACACCCCTCAGGGAATTTATCTAGGGGTATAATTAGCATTTTGAACCCACAGTTTTTTTTGCTAAATTTATTTGAATTCGTTTGTGAAGGTGAAAATCTACTTTTTTTCTGAAAAAACGTAGAAATTTGTAATTTTTTCAAGGAATAAAAGAGAAAAAACACCCCAACATATGTAAAGCAATTTCTCCTGATTATAGCAATACCCCATATGTGGTAATAAACTGCTGTTTGGACCCACAGCAGGACTCAGAAGGGAAGGAGCACCATTTGGATTTTGAAATTCTGATTTTGCTGGTATAGTTTTCAGTGCCATGTCGCGTTTGAATTGCACTGGAGGGAACAAAATAGTGGAATCCCCCGGAAAGTGACCCCATTTTGGAAACTACACTCATCAAGGAATTTTTCTAGGGGTAAAGTTAGCATTTTGACCACACGGTTGTTTTGCTGAATTCATTGGAATTATTCTGTAAAGGTAAAAATCGACTTTTTTTCTGAAAAAAGGTAGCCATTTTTAATTTTTACAAGGAATAAAGGCGAAAAAGCACCCAAACATTTCTAAAACCATTTCTCCCGATTACGTAAATACGCCATATGTGGTAATAAAGTGCTGTTTGGACCCACAGCGGGGCTTAGAAGGCAAGGAGCGCTATTTGGCTTTGGGTGCTCAAATTTAGCTGAAATGGTTTTTGGGTGCCATGTCGCATTTGCAAAGCCCCTGAGAGGCCAAAACAGTGGAAACCCACCAAAAGTGGAAATTACACCACTTAAAGAATCTATCTAGGGGTATAGTGGGCATTTAGACCCCACAAGTCTTTTGCAGGATTTATTAGAATTGGGCCATGAAAATGAATATCAACATTTCTTCCACTAAAATGTTGCATTTTTTTCAATTTTACAAAGGATAAAGGGGGTAAAAGCTGCCCAACATTTGTAAAGCAATTTCTCCCGAGTACGGCGATACCCCACGTGTGGTCATAAATGGTTTTTCATTAGAAAGTAATTAACCCTTTCTGGACTGATCCATTTTTTTCTTTTCCTTTTTAGTTTTTTCCTCCCCGCGTTCGAAGAGCCACAACTTTTTTATTTTTCAGTCAATAGAGCGGTAAGAGGGCTTATTTATTGAGGGACGAGCGGTCGTTTTTATTGGTACCATTTTTTGGTACATACAACTGTTTGAGCACTTTTTATTACATTTTTAGGTAGAGCCAAGGTGACCAAAAAAACAGCGATTTTGCCGTTTTAAATTCTTTATTTTTCACGTGAGACGCTCCATACATCACCCCCCACACTAAGACATGCTATGTTGTGGTGCGCGAAGGGGTTAATGCGCAGCGCATGGTGCGGAGTGAAAATTACAATTTTCCACTCATATGCCACTTTAGTGCACTATATGTTATGCCCAGTTTGTGCCACTGAAGACAAATACCTCATAAAATATTAACCGGGTTCTCCTGGGTATGGCGATGCCATATCTGTGGACGTAAACTGGTGTTTGGGCACGCTGCAGGGCTCAGAAGGGAGGGAGCGTCATTTGGCTTTTGGGGCGCAGATGTAGCTTGGTAGTTGTTCTGTTTGGGGTTTTACTGGTGTTTCAGTTTGTAATGTGGGGGCATATGTAATCTGTGCGGAGTACATCAGGGTATATGTTATCTGTGCGGGGTACATCAGGGTACATGTTATCTGTGCGGGGTACATCAGGGTACATGTTATCTGTGCGGGGTACATCAGGGTATAATAAGAGGGTATAATAATGCAGTAAATAAATAATAATCCGCAGATATGTGACCGGTGTCGCACTGGTAAATGGCGCCCAATCTTATCTGCTTTTGGAACACTCCGCACATTTTGCATCGCCATATTCTGAGAGCCAGAACAGTTTTATTTTTTCTCCACCGGAGCTGTGTGAGGGTTTATTCTTTGCGGGACAATCTGTAGTTTTCATTGGTACCATTTTGGGGTACCAGAAATTTTTTTGATCACGTTTTATTCCATTTTTTGGCAAGCAAGGTGACCAAAAACCATCAATTCTGACAATGTTTTTTATTCGTTTTTTTATGGCCTTCACCCTGGGCTATAAATGACCATTATACTTTATTCTGCGGGTCGATACGATTACAGCGATACCAGATGTATATAATTTTTTTATGTTTTGCAGCGTTTGTGCAATAAAATCACTTATTTATAAAATAAATACATTTTTGTGTCACCCTATTCTGAGAGCCATAACGTTTTTATTTTTCAGTCAAAAAAGCGATGTAAGGGCTTGTTTTTTGCGGGACGGGATGTAGTTTGTATTGGTACCATTTTGGCGTACGTGCGACTTTTTGATCACTTTTTATTGTATATTTTGGGAGGGTTGGTAACCAAAAAATTGTGATTCGGGCATTGTTTTTCGTTTATTTTTTTTGCGGTGTTCACCGTGCGGGAAAAATAATATTACAGTTTTATAGTTGGGGTCGTTACGAACGCGGCGATACCAAATATGTGTACTTTTTTTAACGTGTTAATTTTTTTCCTATAATAAAAGACTTATTATAGGAAAAAAAGCATTCTTTGTTTATGTGACTTCTAACTTTTATTTTTACACTTTTTAAAAACATTTTTATTATCTTTTTTTTACTTTTTTTACTTGTCCCACTAGGGGACACTTAGACTTGCAGCTCTGATCGCTGCTGGAACACATTACACTACACACGTAGTGTAATGTGTTCTAACTGTCATTGTGACGTAACTGTCACACTGACAGGAAGCAGAGGAGGAACGGCCGGAGGCTGCTCCTCCGAGGCTTCCGTACATGGCAACCCGGAGGTCATTGTCTGGCCTCTGGTTGCCATGATAAGGATCGCCAGCCCCCGCAAATACATGTGGGGGGCTGCCGATCCGCTGTAAACCTCTTCGATGTGGTGATCGCAATCGACCACCGCATCGAAGGGGTTAATTGCCGATTTCAGCGGCGACAGGCCGCTGATCGGCAACGGGGAGAGCAGGGCTGACACCCTGCACAGTTAACCGCCGCTGCGGTGTAGCGCCGCGCGGCGGTTAACTGTTAAAGCGCGGACGTAACTGTACGCCAAGGTGCGCAAAGTTACTGCTCACCTGGACGTACAGTTACGTCCAGGTGCGGGAAGGGGTTAATGATCTGCAAATGATAAACAAAATAGGAACAAAATATTCCAAACATCTTCATTTATTCATTATGGAGCATGAGCGCCACGTGCAGAAATCCACGCACTTCCACGCCTTGTTACTTGTTATGCTATCAATGAGGTTATTAATGGTTGTCTGAGGAATGTTCTGCCATGCTGAATGCACGTGGGCACACAAATCATCCAGATTGGCTGCTGGCAGCTCCTTTTGCAATTGCCGACCAATGACGTCCCGGATGTGCTCAATGGGAGATAAGTCCGGAGACACTGCAGGCCATGGTACCACGTTTAGGCCACGCAGACATCTCGGCCTAGGCGCGTACTGATCTGCCGGAGGGATAAACCAAGGTCTCTCAGTTCAATGATTCTGTCACCCTCAGTTTGCGACAAGTGGCGATAACTGGAACGTCGATGAACAGGAGGCATCGCCCAATCATCTCACACCATGCGATGTGCCCTCAATAAACAATACTGCCAGCAGAGTGCTCTGTATAAACAGTGCCAGCAGAGTGCTCTCTATAAACAGTGCCATCAGAGTGCTCTCTATAAACAGTGCCAGCAGAGTGCTCTCTATAAACAGTGCCATCAGAGTGCCCTCTATAAACAGTGCCAGCAGTTTGCTCTGTATAAACAGTGCCAGCAGAGTGCCCTCTATAAACAGTGCCAGAAGAGTGCTCTATAAACAGTGCCAGCAGAGTGCTCTCTATAAACAATACTGCCAGCAGAGTGCTCTCTTACAAACAGTGCCATAGGAGTGTCCCACATAAATAGTGCCAGTAAAGTGGCCTCCATAAACAGTGCCAACTGAGTGCCCCCATAAAAAGTATCAACAGACTGCTTCCCCATAAACAGTGCCAGCAGAGTCCCCCCATAAACAGTTTTAGAACAGTGCCCCCATAAACAGTGCCAGCAGAGTGCCCCAATAAACAATGCCTGCAGAAGACCCCCCTCCATAAACAGTGCCAGTAGAGTGCCCTCTATAAACAGTACCAGTAGAGATCATTCATAAACAGCGTCCAAAGCGTGCCCTCCATAAACAGTGTCAGACGAGTGTCCCCCATAAAGAGTGCCAGATGAGTGTCCCCCATGAAAAGTGTCCGAAGAATGCCCACTATATAAACAGCGCCAGCAGAGTGCCTCTTATAAACAATACACACAGCTGAGTGCTCCCTTACAAACAGTGCCAAATGAGTGTACCCCATAAACAGCACCAGCAAAAGGTTGCACGTATAAACGGTGCCAGCAGAGTGCCCTCTATAAACAGTGCCAGCAGAGTGCTCTCTATAAACAGTGCCAGCAGAGTGCTCTCTATAAACAGTGCCAGCAGAGTGCCCTCTATAAACAGTGCCAGAAGAGTGCTCTCTATAAACAGTGCCAGCAGAGTGCCCTCTATAAACAGTGCCAGAAGAGTGCTCTCTATAAACGGTGCCAGCAGAGTGCCCTCTATAAACAGTGCCAGCAGAGTGCTCTCTATAAACAGTGCCAGCAGAGTGCCCTTTATAAACAGTGCCAGCAGAGTGCTCTCTATAAACAGTGCCAGCAGAGTGCTCTCTATAAACAGTGCCAGCAGAGTGCCCTCTATAAACAGTGCCAGCAGAGTGCTCTCTATAAACGGTGCCAGCAGAGTGCCCTCTATAAACAGTGCCAGCAGAGTGCTCTCTATAAACAGTGCCAGCAGAGTGCCCTTTATAAACAGTGCCAGCAGAGTGCTCTCTATAAACAGTGCCAGCAGAGTGCCCTCTATAAACAGTGCCAGCAGAGTGCTCTCTATAAACAGTGCCAGCAGAGTGCTCTCTATAAACAGTGCCAGCAGAGTGCTCTCTATAAACAGTGCCAGCAGAGTGCTCTCTATAAACAGTGCCAGCAGAGTGCCCTTTATAAACAGTGCCAGCAGAGTGCTCTCTATAAACAGTGCCAGAAGAGTGCTCTCTATAAACAGTGCCAGCAGAGTGCTCTCTATAAACAGTGCCAGCAGAGTGCTCTCTATAAACAGTGCCAGCAGAGTGCCCTCTATAAACAGTGCCAGCAGAGTGCCCTCTATAAACAGTGCCAGCAGAGTGCTCTCTATAAACAGTGCCAGCAGAGTGCCCTCTATAAACAGTGCCAGCAGAGTGCTCTCTATAAACAGTGCCAGCAGAGTGCCCTCTATAAACAGTGCCAGCAGAGTGCTCTCTATAAACAGTGCCAGCAGAGTGCCCTTTATAAACAGTGCCAGCAGAGTGCTCTCTATAAACAGTGCCAGCAGAGTGCTCTCTATAAACAGTGCCAGCAGAGTGCTCTCTATAAACAGTGCCAGCAGAGTGCTCTCTATAAACAGTGCCAGCAGAGTGCCCTTTATAAACAGTGCCAGCAGAGTGCTCTCTATAAACAGTGCCAGCAGAGTGCTCTCTATAAACAGTGCCAGAAGAGTGCTCTCTATAAACAGTGCCAGGGAGGGTCCCCCAAAAACAGTGCAAGAAGAATGTCACCCATAAACAGTGCCAGCAGAATGCCCCCTATATAAACAGCACCAACAGAGTGCCTCTTATAAACAATACTGCTGAGTGCTCCCTTACAAACAGTGCCAAATGAGTGTACCCCATAAACAGCACCAGCAGAAGGTCCCACATATAAACAGTGCCAGCAGAGTGCCCCTCATAACAGTGCCACAGAGGGTCTCCTGTCTTACAGCCACTGAATATAATAGAATTCTGATTACCTGCAGCTGCCAGTAGGGGGAGCTCACTTACGTACGTATTTATACAGCCTACATTGGGGCAGTTTCCCTACAATCTTCTTTTCCTCACTGGTGGTTTGTAATCATCTGTCCCTGCTGTATTGCTCCCCATGCACTGACTCGTACCTATACACAGCAGCCAATATGAACAAGAGGAACCGCACTGTAAGGCTCTGTTCACACGGCAAACTAAAAACAGCTGTAAAATACGGAGGGGTCTTCAAGGGAAAACAGCCTCTGATTTTCAGCCGTTTTTTAAGCATCAAGCTTTTTTTACGGACGTTTTTGGAGCTGTTTCTCTATTCACCCAATTAAAAACGGCTCAAGAAGTGACATGCACTTCTTTTATACAGGGCGGTTTTTTACGCGCCGTTTTTAAAAACGCCATTTTTTCCATTGAAATCAATGGCCAGAAGTTAGGAGGCGTTCAGCTTCCATTTCTTCAGCCATTTTTCGGTGCATTTACGCCCCGAAAAACGACTGAAAATAAGCCGTGCGAACATACCCTAAAGCATGAGGCAGACAGAGCAATTGCCTAATCAAGAGTAGGATGTCACACTACATCAGTCTCCAACTGAAGTCACTGATAATAGCTCAGCCCTTATGGAGCAGAGCTGCAGTGTAAAGCATGGTGTAGATTGTATTCATGATTAATATGCTGGTCTGCTTTAAATAATAGCACCAGAGAAGCGGTACTGATACAAATGAATGCTAACATCCGTCCGCCTCACGTCCACCACCCGTGAATAATCGGATCTTCTGCTAACACCTATGTACTGATTGCAAAGAATAATCGCCGAGGCGGCTACTCACAAGAATAGGAATGGCGTCCGTCTACAGCAGCCTTGTCTGTGCCTCTCAGCAGCGTCCTGAGACGGATGAATTATTCTCCGGTCGTCTTAGTATTTGCACATCTTCTCAGGTTATTATTATTTTCTTACTCATCAGGGATCTGGGCTGAGGCTCTTCTTTACCAACCGGTTTTCCTGCTCCACAATTTCCTCAATGTTATATTATATATCTTATCCCGGTCATAATAGAGAACTCGCTCCACAGCTCTGACAACGGCGGCAAAAACCACCAGATGGCATCAATTTTGCGCCAATTTCAAGATGGCGGAAGAGCTGCAATAGAAATCCCTATGACACATCAGAGCAATGGAGGATATCACATGACCCCCAAGAGCTATAATGTGATATGGACCCCCAGCCCGGGTGCAGCTTTTATATATTCTAAAGCCAATATATGTCAAAAAGAATATCACTGGTATGAAATATGGAAAACTGCGCTCAGTACACGTATTAGCGCTAATAAAGGACACAAATGGTCCAAAGAAAGAGCGTAGTGTACTGGGAAGAGAGACATAAACCATGCCCTGAAACTTCAGGGAAAGACAGGATATTCTTACCCATAGAGTGTCCTTAAGTCTTTCCTGATGATGACTGTGTGCGCCCCGACGCGCGTTTCGCGAATGTCCGCTTCCTCAAGGGGGTGTAGTGTGTCTATCCAGTGGGCACCCTATATATACCCCATCTATGTGTAGCCCAGGTGTGTTCTAAGTAGATTCTACCCCGTCCAAGGGTGCATGGCGCGCATCCGACGGCGCAACCGGAAGTGTGGCAGGCCCCATTTCCGTCCTCCAGTGCTGCGGCGCACATCCGGGTTCTCGATGCGTAACAAAAAATCCGGACATGCGCACCGCACTATCGGAGGTTCGGGCGTGGCCAGCCCCAGTCCCGGCCGCGTACGTCACGAGCGCGCACCCCATTGGACAGCGCAGACCAGATGTGAGTAAGTAAACATGTAATGTGGCATCTAATAACCTATTTGTATTCCGATTCTTCACTTTAAACAAGTTGATATCTTTGTAATATCTAGTAATGACTCAAATGTTTGTATATATAGGGTTAAAAAGTCATTTTTAAACAAAAACAGTGACAAGTCTCAAAAAGAGACATTACCCTCATAATACAGTGTTTGACAGAAAAGGAAAGGAAAGCAATTACGCCAAATGACCTAGTACACTTATAATTGTGTACACTATAGTGCAGTGATTTTGTGAAAAAATACATATTGTGTAATATATCATTACGGGCATAACAATATCACATAAAATATTGATAATAAAAACATGAATACGGGAGATACATAGATCTCCAAATGAAACCATACAGACATAACAAACATCTCGTAACAGTGCAAAAGAAAAAATTATATATAAGAGACTGTCAGGGTATGTTCACACGATGAGAGGCATTTACGTGTGAAAAGACAGACTGTTGACAGCTGCCTCGTTTCACACGTAAATGCTCCTCCTCGTATTATGCGAGCCGTCTGAGACGCTCGTAAATCTTGAGCTGTGCTTCATTGAGTTCAATGAAGAACAGCTCAAATTACGTGGCAAAGAAGTGCCCTGCATATAATGTATAGAAGTGTCCTGCATATAATGTATATAAGTGTCCCGCATATAATGTATATAAGTGTCCTGCATATAATGTATATAAGTGTCCTGCATATAATGTATATAAGTGTCCTGCATATAATGTATATAAGTGTCCCGCATATAATGTATATAAGTGTCCCGCATATAATGTATATAAGTGTCCTGCATATAATGTATATAAGTGTCCTGCATATAATGTATATAAGTGTCCTGCATATAATGTATAGAAGTGTCCTGCATATAATGTATACAAGTGTCCTGCATATAATGTATATAAGTGTCCCGCATATAATGTATATAAGTGTCCTGCATATAATGTATATAAGTGTCCTGCATATAATGTATAGAAGTGTCCCGCATATAATGTATATAAGTGTCCTGCATATAATGTATATGTGTCCTGCATATAATGTATATAAGTGTCCTGCATATAATGTATAGAAGTGCCCCGCATGTAATGTATATAAGTGTCCTGCATATAGTGTATATAAGTGTCCTGCATATAATGTATATAAGTGTCCTGCATATAATGTATATAAGTGTCCTGTATATAATGTATATAAGTGTCCTGCATATAATGTATATAAGTGTCCTGCATATAATGTATATAAGTGTCCTGCATATAATGTATATAAGTGTCCTGCATATAATGTATATAAGTGTCCCGCATATAATGTATATAAGTGTCCCGCATATAATGTATATAAGTGTCTTGCATATAATGTATATAAGTGTCCTGCATATAATGTATATAAGTGTCCTGCATATAATGTATAGAAGTGTCCTGCATATAATGTATATAAGTGTCCCGCATATAATGTATATAAGTGTCCCGCATATAATGTATAGAAGTGTCCCGCATATAATGTATATAAGTGTCTTGCATATAATGTATATAAGTGTCCCGCATATAATGTATATAAGTGTCCCGCATATAATGTATATAAGTGTCCTGCATATAATGTATATAAGTGTCCCGCATATAATGTATATAAGTGTCCCGCATATAATGTATATAAGTGTCCTGCATATAATGTATATAAGTGTCCCGCATATAATGTATATAAGTGTCCCGCATATAATGTATATAAGTGTCTTGCATATAATGTATATAAGTGTCCCGCATATAATGTATAGAAGTGTCCCGCATATAATGTATAGAAGTGTCCCGCATATAATGTATAGAAGTGTCCTGCATATAATGTATATAAGTGTCCCGCATATAATGTATATAAGTGTCCCGCATATAATGTATATAAGTGTCCCGCATATAATGTATATAAGTGTCCTGCATATAATGTATATAAGTGTCCTGCATATAATGTATATAAGTGTCCCGCATATAATGTATATAAGTGTCCCGCATATAATGTATATAAGTGTCCTGCATATAATGTATATAAGTGTCCCGCATATAATGTATAGAAGTGTCCCGCATATAATGTATATAAGTGTCCTGCATATAATGTATAAGTGTCCTGCATATAATGTATATAAGTGTCCCGCATATAATGTATAGAAGTGTCCCGCATATAATGTATATAAGTGTCCTGCATATAATGTATATAAGTGTCCTGCATATAATGTATATAAGTGTCCCGCATATAATGTATAGAAGTGTCCCGCATATAATGTATATAAGTGTCCTGCATATAATGTATATAAGTGTCCCGCATATAATGTATATACGTGTCCCGCATATAATGTATATAAGTGTCCTGCATATAATGTATAGAAGTGTCCCGCATATAATGTATAGAAGTGTCCCGCATATAATGTATAGAAGTGTCCCGCATATAATGTATATAAGTGTCCCGCATATAATGTATATAAGTGTCCCGCATATAATGTATAGAAGTGTCCTGCATATAATGTATATAAGTGTCCTGCATATAATGTATATAAGTGTCCTGCATATAATGTATATAAGTGTCCCGCATATAATGTATATAAGTGTCCCGCATATAATGTATATAAGTGTCCCGCATATAATGTATATAAGTGTCCTGCATATAATGTATATAAGTGTCCTGCATATAATGTATATAAGTGTCCCGCATATAATGTATATAAGTGTCCCGCATATAATGTATAAGTGTCCTGCATATAATGTATATAAGTGTCCCGCATATAATGTATAGAAGTGTCCTGCATATAATGTATATAAGTGTCCTGCATATAATGTATATAAGTGTCCCGCATATAATGTATATACGTGTCCCGCATATAATGTATATAAGTGTCCTGCATATAATGTATATAAGTGTCCTGCATATAATGTATATAAGTGTCCTGCATATAATGTATATAAGTGTCCTGCATATAATGTATATAAGTGTCCTGCATATAATGTATATAAGTGTCCTGCATATAATGTATATAAGTGTCCCGCATATAATGTATATAAGTGTCCTGCATATAATGTATAGAAGTGTCCCGCATATAATGTATATAAGTGTCCGGCATATAATGTATATAAGTGTCCCGCATATAATGTATATAAGTGTCCTGCATATAATGTGTATAAGTGTCCTGCATATAATGTATATAAGTGTCCCGCATATAATGTATATAAGTGTCCTGCATATAATGTATATAAGTGTCCTGCATATAATGTATATAAGTGTCCTGCATATAATGTATATAAGTGTCCTGCATATAATGTATATAAGTGTCCTGCATATAATGTATATAAGTGTCCTGCATATAATGTATATAAGTGTCCTGCATATAATGTATATAAGTGTCCTGCATATAATGTATATAAGTGTCCTGCATATAATGTATATAAGTGTCCTGCATATAATGTATATAAGTGTCCCGCATATAATGTATATAAGTGTCCCGCATATAATGCATATAAGTGTCCCGCATATAATGTATATAAGTGTCCCGCATATAATGTATATAAGTGCCCCGCATATAATGTATATAAGTGTCCTGCATATAATGTATATAAGTGTCCCGCATATAATGTATATAAGTGTCCTGCATATAATGTATAGAAGTGCCCCGCATATAATGTATATAAGTGTCCTGCATATAATGTATATAAGTGTCCTGCATATAATGTATATAAGTGTCCTGCATATAATGTATATAAGTGTCCCGCATATAATGTATATAAGTGTCCTGCATATAATGTATATAAGTGTCCTGCATATAATGTATATAAGTGTCCTGCATATAATGTATATAAGTGTCCCGCATATAATGTATAGAAGTGTCCCGCATATAATGTATATAAGTGTCCTGCATATAATGTATATAAGTGTCCTGCATATAATGTATAGAAGTGTCCCGCATATAATGTATATAAGTGTCCCGCATATAATGTATATAAGTGCCCCGCATATAATGTATATAAGTGTCCCGCATATAATGTATATAAGTGTCCTGCATATAATGTATATAAGTGTCCTGCATATAATGTATATAAGTGTCCTGCATATAATGTATATAAGTGTCCTGCATATAATGTATATAAGTGTCCTGCATATAATGTATATAAGTGTCCCGCATATAATGTATATAAGTGTCCCGCATATAATGTATAAGTGTCCTGCATATAATGTATATAAGTGTCCTGCATATAATGTATATAAGTGTCCTGCATATAATGTATATAAGTGTCCTGCATATAATGTATATAAGTGTCCTGCATATAATGTATATAAGTGTCCTGCATATAATGTATATAAGTGTCCTGCATATAATGTATATAAGTGTCCTGCATATAATGTATATAAGTGTCCCGCATATAATGTATAGAAGTGTCCCGCATATAATGTATAGAAGTGTCCCGCATATAATGTATATAAGTGTCCCGCATATAATGTATATAAGTGTCCCGCATATAATGTATATAAGTGTCCCGCATATAATGTATAGAAGTGTCCTGCATATAATGTATAGAAGTGTCCCGCATATAATGTATATAAGTGACCCGCATATAATGTATAGAAGTGTCCTGCACTTCTTTTGACGAGGCTGTATTTTTACGCGTCGTCGTTTGACAGCTGTCAAACGACGACGCGTAAATGACAGGTCGTCTGCACAGTACGTCGGCAAACCCATTCAAATGAATGGGCAGATGTTTGCCGACGTATTGGAGCCGTATTTTCAGACGTAAAACGAGGCATCATACGCCTCGTTTACGCCTGAAAATAGGTTGTGTGAACCCAGCCTTAGTGTTGGGTAACGGTCATGAAAGGTCGTCTGTAAAAAACCAGGCGACATTAAAGTGCTCATGCAGACACGTATAGGGGTAAAATCGTAAAAGATGGGGTGCGCGCTCGTGACGTACGCGGCCGGGACTGGGGCTGGCCACGCCCAAACCTCCGATAGTGCAGTGCGCATGTCCAGATCTCTTGGTACGCGTCGAGAATCCGGATGTGCGCCGCAGCACTGGAGGACAGAAGTGGGGCCTGCCACACTTCCGGTTGCGCCGTCGGATGCGCGCCATGCACCCTTGGACGGGGTAGAATCTACTTAGAACACACCTGGGCTACACATAGATGGGGTATATATAGGGTGCCCACTGGATAGACACACTACAGCCCCTTGAGGAAGCGGACATTCGCGAAACGCGCGTCGGGGCGCACACAGTGATCATCAGGAAAGACTTAAGGACACTCTATGGGTAAGAATATCCTGTCTTTCCCTGAAGTTTCAGGGCATGGTTTATGTCTCTCTTCCCAGTACACTACGCTCTTTCTTTGGACCATTTGTGTCCTTTATTAGCGCTAATACGTGTACTGAGCGCAATTTTCCATATTTCATACCAGTGATATTCTTACCGCAACCCATACCAAAAAGGGTTCACCATTTATAACTCTGCTTTCCCTGATGTATCTCTATGTCGATTACTTATTGAGTTTCTCCTGTCATATTTATCTTTTTAAATGTTTGTTGTTTTGCATATTTAAATAAAGCATTTTTTGATACTTTTTGACATATATTGGCTTTAGACTCTGTTTCTTCTGTATTAACATATCTATTATAGAGTTGCCTGAATATTACAAATGGGAGGATGTTCCTTGGAACAATACCTAGCCCAGTAAATTTGTTTGTTTCTGGAGGCTATTAGTTATAAGCTTTTATATATTGCAGCTATTCCGCCATCTTGATAATACCTACGGTTTTATTACGATTGTCTGTAGAAAATACAGCGTGTAAATTTTACAAAACATAGGATCTGCTTGAAATCAACTGGATCCATTTTGATGCCCAATTCTGAACTTTTGATCACTGAAGATGAAAGAAACAGATCGGTAAGACGATCATATTGTATCTGCAGTTATGTTTTACATGTGCTACACTGCCACCTAGAGGTATGACATGGTATGTGCATGATCCTGCCATACTGCATCATACAGGAGGAGTTAGGCCCCATGCACACGGCCGTATTTTGGCTCCGTTTTGTATGGTGTTGTATTAGGGCTGCCCTAGTGGTGCATGAGGTTACTGCACCTCCATACGCCTCCAACGTCATGCAGAGACAGACAGGGGATTTTTTTCTCAGATTCTGTACCAATCATATAATTGTGGCAGGCTACATCGGAATCGGTATTAGGGTTGCCACCCCCCTTTACTCATAGTTAGTACGGCTGAAAAAAAGACACATGTCCATCAAGTTCAACCAAGGGAAGGGAAAAGGGAAGGAAAAATCTCTACACATAGGAGCTAATATTTTTTTGTTCTAGGAAATTATCTAACCCTTTTTTGCAGCCTCTCCTGTCCCTGCTGTGACCAGCTCCTGCGGTGTCTCCTGTCCCTGCTGTGACGGCTCCTGCGGTGTCTCCTGTCCCTGCTGTGACGGCTCCTGCGGTATCTCCTGTCCCTGCTGTGACGGCTCCTGCGGTGGCTATTCCATAGATTCACAGTTCTCACTGTAAAGAAGCCTTGTCGCCTCTGCAGGTTGAACCTTTTTTTCTCCAGACGGAGGGAGTGCCCCCTTGTTTTTTGAGGGGGTTTTACAAGGAACAGGATTTCACCATATTTTTTGTATGTGCCATTAATATATTTATATAAGTTAATCATGTCCCCCCTTAGTCGTCTTTTTTCAAGGCTAAATAGGTTTAATTCTTTTAATCTTTCCTCATAACTTAAATTCTCCATGCCCCTAATTAGCTTCGTTGCTCTTCTTTGTATTTTTTCCAACTCCAGGGCATCCTTTCTATGAACTGGAGCCCAGAACTGAACTGCATATTCTAGATGAGGCCTCACTAATGCTTTGTAAAGTGGCATTATTACATCCCTGTCCCGCGAGTCCATGCCTCTTTTAATACACGACAATATTTTGCTGGCCTTTGAAGCAGCTGATTGACACTGCATGCTGTTATTGAGTTTATGATTTACAAGAACACCCAGATCCTTCTCAACAAGTGAATCCGCCAGTGTAGCTCCCCCTAGGACATATGATGCATGCAGGTTGTTGGTACCCAGATGCATAACTTTACATTTATCTACATTAAACTTCATCTGCCAAGTGGACGCCCAAACACTTAGTTTGTTTAAATCTGCCTGTAATTCATGAACATCTTCCATAGTCTGAACTATATTACATAGCTTGGTGTCATCTGCAAAAATAGAAATAGTGCTATTAATCCCATCCTCTATATCATTAATAAATAAGTTGAATAATAGTGGTCCCAGCACTGAACCCTGGGGTACACCACTTATAACCGGTGACCATTCAGAGAAGGAATCATTGACCACAACTCTCTGGATACGGTTCCTTGAGCCAATTCTCAATCCAATTACAAACTATATTTTCTAAACCTATAGTCCTTAATTTACCCATTAGGCGTCTATGGGGGACAGTCATATCGCTTGTTTCAAACAAGGGTTCTTTCCTGCACTGAACCCAGATTGCCCCTTTCCTGAAGGAACCCTGAAGCTAAGCGGGCCATAAACAGGAGATTTTTGTTGGTGGATTCTACTAGGGATGCACGATGCATCGAAACTTCGATACTGTTTCGATACTCTGCATCCCCAAATGGTTCGATACCGTTATTTCATGTATTTCGATAATAAGCTGTGCGGCCGCAGTATAGTAACACATGAATGTATGAGAGCGGGGCTACGGCCGCAGTATAGTAACACATGAATGTATGAGAGCCGGGCTGCGGCCGCAGTATAGTAACACATGAATGTATGAGAGCGGGGCTGCGGCTGTGTAATACAGTCATTGCCCCGCTCCTGAGTCCTGACAAGTGCGCAGGGTCAAGATGAGGTGATGTGGCCGGCGCTGCACTAATGAGCGGCGGCACTGAAGAGAGAACATGGCGGGCGCGCTGCAAAACACCCCCATGTTCTGCCTTCAGTGCCTGAACCTCCGCTCATTAGAGCAGCGCCGGCCGCATCACCTCAGGCTGACCGCGCGCGCACTTGTTGTCATGACCTGCCTAAGTAGAGTCATGTGTTAACCTTATACCATACTATCCCCCCACCCCCACTTTAGTAAAGACACGTGACACCGAGGTTGGATGTGAAATGGCCACAGCAGCCGTTTATTAATTTCACAGTTTTATAAAAACAATTTAAATCCGAAACATTCGGATAACTAGTTAGGAATCCGCCATAGAATTCCTCCTAATAATTCACATGACCCAACATGGGTCAGAATCGTAAATAACAATTTAACGTTAACATTAACCCGAGCAGAGGAAGTCCCTGAAGCCCCTTCAGATGTTCCTTATTAAGAACACACCGAATTAGCCATCTGCAAACCACCAATTACCTCCAGCCGTAAACCAGCTCGGAAGCACCGTTCACCTCTGCAGATGGCTCCACCCACTAGAAGTCCACTTCAAGGGGATAACACCCGATGAAGCCCTCAAGTGATATACCGACCACTAGAAGTCCACTTCAAAGGGATAACACCCGATGAAGCCTTCAAGTGATATACCTTCTACCAGAAGACCACTTCAAAGGGATAACACCCGATGAAGTCTTCAACCATGTACCTTTTTTGGGGGACGCATACCCCCGATGCGACCCCCCCACCATTTTGTACTGACTGGCCTCAAGGACTCCCCCCGCCAGCTGCCATGACAACAGAACCTACTCCGGAAAAAAGAAAAACATGTTAAATAAGCACACAAATAAATAAAAAACCAACGCTCATAGACGGACGTACATAAGACCTAAGGAGTAACAAACCAAGGGCGGGAGGGTGGGAGCTTACTGTTTCTGTGTTACTCCTCCCGCTGCTTCCGGCTCAATGCCGAGAAACAGCGGGAAGCGCAGAACGGCCCCCCCGTCCCCCTTAACTCCTCCCCGTCCCCCCTCCAACTCCCTCCAACTCTCCCTCACCTAATTAACCCTTTCCCTACTAGGACGGTCATGTCGGCTTCCCTTAAAGAGGCTCTGTCACCAGATTTTGCAGCCCCTATCTGCTATTGCAGCAGATAGGCGCTGCAATGTAGATTACAGTAACGTTTTTATTTTAAAAAAACGAGCATTTTTGGCCAAGTTATGACCATTTTTGTAGTTATGCAAATGAGGCTTGCAAAAGTCCAAGTGGGCGTGTTTAAAAGTAAAAGTCCAAGTGGGCGTGTATTATGTGCGTACATCGGGGCGTGTATTATGTGCGTACATCGGGGTGTGTATTATGTGCGTACATCGGGGTGTGTATTATGTGCGTACATCGGGGCGTTTTTAATACTTTTACTAGCTGGGCGCTCTGATGAGAAGTAACATCCTCTTCTCTTCAGAACGCCCAGCTTGTGACAGTGCAGATCTGTGACGTCACTCACAGGTCCTGCATCGTGACGGCCACATCGGCACCAGAGGCTACAGTTGATTCTGCAGCAGCATCAGCGTTTGCAGGTAAGTCGATCTTACCTGCAAACGCTGATGCTGCTGCAGAATCAACTGTAGCCTCTGGTGCCGATGTGGCCATCACGATGCAGGACCTGTGAGTGACGTCACAGATCTGCACTGCCAGAAGCTGGGCGTTCTGAAGAGAAGAGGATGTTACTTCTCTTCAAAGCGCCCAGCTAGTAAAAGTATTAAAAACGCCCCGATGTACGCACATAATACACGCCCCGATGTACGCACCTAATACACGCCCACTTGGACTTTTACTTTTAAACACGCCCACTTGGACTTTTGCAAGCCTCATTTGCATAACTACAAAAATGGTCATAACTTGGCCAAAAATGCTCGTTTTTTTAAAATAAAAACGTTACTGTAATCTACATTGCAGCGCCTATCTGCTGCAATAGCAGATAGGGGTTGCAAAATCTGGTGACAGAGCCTCTTTAATCCCTGCAGGCTGCGTCCAGCCTCTTCTTGACCTGCCTAAGTAGAGTCATGTGTTAGGCCTCATTTACACGAGCGTATTATACGCGCGTGCGACGCGCGTGCTTTTCACGCGTGCCGTACGCACCTATAATAGTCTATGGGGCTGTTTAGACGATGCGTGAATTTTGCGCTGCGTGAGTGCGTTGCGTAAAACTCACGACATGTTCTATATTCTTGCGTTTTTCACGCAACACGCACCCATTGACTTCAATGGGTGCGTGAAAACAACGCATGCCACACTGACGGTCCTGCGTTGCATGCGCGAAAATCACGCAAGAGCTGTCAAAAGGATGAATGTAAACAGAAAAGCACCACGTGCTTTTCTGGTTACAAACATCCAAACGGAGTGTCAAATTAGAGATGAGCGCACCGAACTTCACCGGGTTCGGCCGAACTCGTTTTAACCGAACCCGGCAAAAAATGTTCGGGTACGCGACGTCAGGAGACAGTCACTGCCCACGGTGCTGAAAGACTTAAACTGTTTCAGCACCATGGACAGTGACTTTCGATCACAATATACATATACGTGTAAAAAAAAAAAGAAGTTCTGACTTACCGATAAGTCCCGGCTCCTTCCTCCAGTCCGACCTCCCGGGATGACAATTCAGGCCAAGTGACAGCTGCAGCCAATCACAGGCCAAGCACAGGCTGCAGCCAATCACAGGCTGCAGCGGTCTCATGGCCTGCCGCGTCATCCTGGGAGGTGGGGCCGGATGACAAGAGAGGGACGCG
This sequence comes from Rhinoderma darwinii, assembly GCF_050947455.1. NCBI lineage: Eukaryota > Metazoa > Chordata > Amphibia > Anura > Rhinodermatidae > Rhinoderma > Rhinoderma darwinii. The sequence continues at coordinate 140,465,234 of NC_134692.1, read as the reverse complement.
TCACCAAGGCAACGGCCGGGAGACCGGACTGGAGGAAGCAGGAAGTTCATGGTAAGTATGAACTTCTTTTTTTATTCACAGGTTGGTGTATATTGTGATCGGCATTCACTGTCGAGGGTGCTGAAAGAGTTACTGCCGATCAGTTAGCTCTTTCAGCACCTTGGACAGTGACGGGCGTCGACTACCTCATCTCTATGATGGCGGCTGCGCGAAAATCACGCAGCCGCGCATCATACACGGATGACACACGGAGCTGTCAATTGCCTTTTGCGCACGCAAAACGCACACGCTCGTGTAAATGAGGCCTCAACCTTATACCATACTATCCCCCCACCCCCACTTTAGTAAAGACACGTGACACCGAGGTTGGATGTGAAATGGCCACAGCAGCCGTTTATTAATTTCACAGTTTTATAAAAACAATTTAAATCCGAAACCTTCGGATAACTAGTTAGGAATCCGCCATAGAATTCCTTCTAATAATTCACATGACCCAACATGGGTCAGAAACGTAAATAACAATTTAACGTTAACATTAACCCGAGCAGAGGAAGTCCTTGAAGCCCTTTCAGATATTCCTTTTTTAAGAACACACCGAGTTAGCCATCTGCAAACCACCAATTACCTCCAGCCGTAAACCAGCTCGGAAGCACCGTTCACCTCTGCAGATGGCTCCAACCACTAGAAGTCCACTTCAAAGGGATAACACCCGATGAAGCCCTCAAGTGATATACCGACCACTAGAAGTCCACTTCAAGGGGATAACACCCGATGAAGCCTTCAAGTGATATACCGACCACTAGAAGTCCACTTCAAAGGGATAACACCCGATGAAGTCTTCAACCATGTACCTTTTTTGGGGGACGCATACCCCCGATGCGACCCCCCCACCATTTTGTACTGACTGGCCTCAAGGACTCCCCCCGCACAGCGAAACAGGCCTTGACCACCTTAAGCCTGTGAGTTCCTCCACACCACCACCGCCCTTTCTATGCCTTCTGCTATCGCCAAGCTCCAAAGATCAATGCCAACCTCGGTCAGATGAACCCCGTCACTCCTCCAGAAATTCCCCACTCCTGACTCCAAATCCCTATGCCTCACGCAAATGCCCCCGTTTCTTGCCACAAAACGGGACACCGCCCGGTTAACTTTAATGCGAGCCTTATTGACTCTCTCCACTGATCTTGCTAACCGCCAATGCTTTCTTGGGACTATGTCCGACCACACTATCACCAACTTGGGATAAGATACCCACAAACACAACATATCATGTTTGATATCCCGCACCAACTCACGAAAGGGGCGGACTCCTAAGTCATTCCCACCCACGTGCAACACTAAGACCTCCGGAACCCTATCAAGCCGCGCATATGTCTGGAATTCCGCCAACACCCTGCTCCATGACATACCTCTAAAACCCAGCCAATGCACAACCGCGTCCTGTCGCGGAATGCGCAACTGGCGACCATCCGGGCGGACGTCCGCCCTCAAAGCCCCCCAGTGCACGTACGAATGACCCATCAACCACACCAGACAAGGAGGCGAATCTGAAACGGAAAACACAGTTAGGCACCACCATATAACATTTGTAAAGCGTAAACAACAAAATTATAACATATGGGGGCGGACATAGGACTTAAACCTTTTAGACTCCCAACGACCAATACGCCTCACCCCCTCATCATCCAACCCCCCAGCGCCCCGCTTCCGTTGCTGCGCCAATCCTGAAGGAATGAGATGAATACGAGCCCGCCGCAACACCAACCGCCGTCAAACATTTTTTAAATACAGCTCCAAACTGAAACCTGGACAAAAACGACCCGTCCACATGACGTAACAAAGGCAAATCTGGGGACCCCCTGTTTTTCGTAAAACCCCGCATGCACTCTACTGGGCACATGACCGACCCCGGGAGAGCGAACAACTATCAGTTTACCCTTCCCTACTTGGTCAGTTTTAGATCGACGCAACCATACCTCCAGCCGGTCTGCGAATAGGCTCACCTCCCCAGATCTCAGCCCCCCTGCCCGTTTGGTACCGCAACTTAAACCCAAACGCCACCGCAGATATGAACCGGTTCACCTTCGCTACTGAAAACCCCGCCTCCCAGGCGTCCCCTAACCAGTACAAAAATGCCACCAACCTGTCTCTATCCGTATTGACGTCACCCAACTCTCTTACCCACTCCTCCCACTGCCTCCAACAAGCAGCATAAGCACTCCACGTCGTGCGCGCCAAAGACCTTTGTAACAGCTGTTCTATGGGACCGATACCAGATCCCAAAGATGCTCCGGACAAGCCAAACCGAGACGTTCCGCTCCCGGTGCCAATTGCCGAAACCGGTCCCACTGCGAGCGATAAAGAGCATCAGCGATACAATTCCGTACACCCGGGACATGCACCGCCACCACCCACGCGTTCAACGACAAACACACCAACACTAAATGTCGCAACAATTGAACTACCGGAGGAGAGGACGCCGTGATGTTATTAATGGCAAGCACCACCCCCATGTTGTCGCAGTAAAAACGGACCTTCTTATCCCTGAGCCTGTCCCCCCAAATGGTAGCCGCCACCACGATGGGAAACAGCTCGAGCAGGGCCAGATTCCGCGTGAGTCCACTGGACACCCAGCTAGCCGGCCATTGACCTGCGCACCACGGACCTCCCCCGTAAGCTCCAAAACCACCCGCCCCAGCCGCATCCGTGAAAATATTCAAATCACTCGTATCCTGCGCTGGGGCCATCCATAGCGAGCGACCATTGTACTGGCCCAAGAAGTCATCCCAAACCTGAAGATCAGCTCGGTGCTCCTCCTTGAGCCGCACAAAATGATGCGGCGCACGCACTCCCGCCGTTGCCGTCGCCAACCTCCTACCAAACACCCTCCCCATCGGCATAATCCGGCAGGCGAAATTCAACTTCCCCAGCAGCGACTGAAGCTCTCTCAGCGTCATTTTCTTCATTCTACAAGCCCGTCGAACCTCCAGCCTCAAAGCACCCAACTTATCCGCCGGGAGACGACACTCCATTGCCACCGAGTCTATTTCGATTCCCAAAAAACAAATCGTCGCTACCGGGCCCTCCGTTTTTCCCGGCGCCAAAGGAATCCCAAAATCCCTCGCCACCTTCTGTAGAGCATGAAGCAAATTACCGCAAACCGGCGAACCCCCCGGGCCAACGCACAAAAAATCATCTAAGTAATGGATCAACGAGTCGACCCCGGATACTCCCCTCGTTACCCACTCCACGAAGCTACTAAACGCCTCGAAGTATGCACAAGAAAGGGAACACCCCATCGGAAGGCACCGATCCACGTAAAAAGCCCCATCCCAAAAACAACCCAACAGCCGTTGGCTTTCTGGATGGACCGGCAACAACCTGAACGCCGCCTCGATGTCAGTTTTTGCCAGCAGCGCCCCAGGACCCGCAGCCCGCACTAACCCCACCGCCTTATCGAATGAGGTATAAACTACGGAGCACAACTCGTGATCAATCCCGTCATTTACCGACGAACCCTTGGGATACGATAAATGTTGAATCAAACGAAATTTTCCGGGCTCGCGTTTAGGGACAATACCCAACGGGGACACAACTAAATCTTTTACCGGCGACTCAACAAACGGCCCCGACATGCGGCCCAACGAAACTTCTTTTAACAACTTTTCCGACACGACTTTTGCATGCAAGTAAGCCGATTTTAAATTCCTCCGCGTAACCGGAACCTCATAAGGAGGCGGAAGAATAACAAAACCAACACGAAACCCTTCATGAAGCAACTTAGCCGCCGCCCTATCCGGATACTCATTTAGATAAGGGGCCATCTTTTCCACCCTCACCGGCGACACCCCCTTGACCAGCCGCGTGCTGGTTACCTGACCTCTTTTTTCGCAGACATTTTGCCGCCCCGTGTGATGCACCATTACACTCGGAACACACGTGCTTGAACTTGCACGTGGCCCCGAACTTGCACTGACCTTCATTAAATTGCCAGCGAAACCCCGCCTTTCCCCCGCCGCTTTGTCCAACCTGACTAGACTGGCCTCCCTGGCCGGCGCTCCCGGGAAAGGACTGCCTAACCGGAGCCGTAACCCGTAACCAGAGAGCAATATCCTTCTGGTCCCACCGAATCGCCGGCCGAACCGCCTTCCGCTGACGGAATTGCTCATCGTATCGCAGCCACGCCTGACCCCCATACGCCCTATGAGCCTCCCCAATGGCATCAAAATAACAAAACAACGCCGAACAATTTTCCGGCGCCTTTTCCCCTATCACACTAGCCAATATGGCGAACGCCTGCGACCAATTAACGAACGTCTGCGGGATAAGCCTATACCGCCGCCGTTCCTCCTCGTCCTTTTTACTCTCGTCCCGCTTGCTCTTATCCAAATTAAATTTAGCGAGCGGCAAGAGAGAAAAAATTTCAACATACTCGTCCTTCCAGATCCGCTCGCGCACCTCCTGCTTTAAATGCGCCCCCAACGGACCTTCAAAACAAACGTACACCTCCCCCCGAGCACGATCATCAATACGCACTCGATCGCCGTCCTTCTGCGCCTCGGTCTGTACCGACACCGCGACCGCCTCTCTAACCGCCGCCACCGGACGCGCCTGTAACGATCCCACGTCCCTGGGGCCTTCCCAAACTACCGCAGGGGACACTTCCGTTACTATCGGCGCCGCGGCCCTGTCCAGGCGCCCCACCAGCTCCCGTAAACAACCCACTAAGTCTGCCAAACCCGCTCCGTCGCGTCCGCCCGCGCCACTACCGGCCCCCGATGCAATGCTAGCAGCCCCCCCGCCGACACCCGACATAAAAATCGCTGGATAAGACAATGATGGAGTTATACACTCACCGGGCTGCACAGGCGCTGTGTTCCCGTCAGCCGGACCATCCTGACCTCGACGATACACGTCCAGTTCACCTTCCTCCAATTCTTCTCTCGCCGACGACTGTCCATCCCAACGACATCTTCGGAACGGGGATGAGGACGCGCTGACCGATGGGCCGGCAACCTGCCGCCCGACCGCCGGGACCCAGACTTCCGACCGGACCTGTTGCCTCGACGTCGCTGCAGATCTAGGCGTCCGTCTAGACGATCCTGACGAAGCCTGCCCCCTGGCCGGAACATCACCATGCGGGGCGGCCGTACCTTGTTCTCCAAATCTTCCATCTGATGGGGGAGGGGTGACAGGGAGCCCAGCCTGCGACTCCCTGCTTACCGCCGGACCCCGTCGCGGCCTGGGATTCCTGCCAGGACGCAGGGCCTGGGAAGGGGCGGTCCTCCCAGCTGCCTGGCCTGCAGCGTCCGGGATCGGGCTCCCTCTGCGACGCCGTGTCCGCGGGACTGCCTCCGGGCTGAGGCGCTCTGGAGGTCGGGACCGCCGAGAGGGACGGGTCGACCCGGCCTGCGTCGCCGTCACCCCTGGCAACGCTCCCTGCCCGCCCAGCGCAGGAGCAGTTGTTGCCGACTCCCCCCCCGCCGCCATAGCCATGCTCGTGAGGGGGCCGGGGGAGGGGAGCCTGTCCTTTGCAACAGACCCCGAACGCCGTGCCCGACGCGGCGAAACGGCGTCCGGGATCCTCGTTATGGCAGCCACGGTCTCCTCTAGCCATCCGGGACCGTGGTGCACAGCAGCGGCACGCAGCCGCTCTAACATTAAGGCTTCTGCCATCCCTAAAAGCACGGGCAACGGGGAGCTTACTGTTTCTGTGTTACTCCTCCCGCTGCTTCCGGCTCAATGCCGAGAAACAGCGGGAAGCTCAGTAACGGCCCCCCGTCCCCCTCAACTCCTCCCCGTCCCCCCTCCAACTCCCTCCAACTCTCCCTCACCTAATTAACCCTTTCCCTACTAGGACGGTCATGTCGGCTTCCCTTAATCCCTGCAGGCTGCGTCCAGCCTCTTCTGGAGCGGAGCAATGACTGTATTACACAGCCGCAACCCCGCTCTATAACGGCGGAGATCAGAGAAACCTCTCATCTCCGCCGCTATTCCCCTGAATGCTGCGATCACAGCTGACCACCACTGGAGCATTCAAGGGGTCAATGGAATGGGGGAGGCCCCTTGGATTGCGTCACAGGGAATCCCTGTGATGCAATTGAGGGACATACCATATATGGGCAGACAGCCCAGGGTTCATTGTAGGACCCCAGGGCTGCCTTACCATAATTCCTGTTAGGGCATACTTAGATATGTCCTAACAACTGCCTGTGTACTATCCGTATATAGATATATGCCAGTACATTAAGTAAAAAAAAAAAGTTAAAACTTAAAGTAATATTACATTTAAAAAAATACACATACACATTTTTATACAATAAACATTAAAAGAAGTCTCAATATATAAAATATACACATTCGGTATTGGCGCGGCCGTAGTAACCTGCGCAACAATTGTTTTGCGTCATTTATGATGTGTACGCTGTGAAAAAATAAAATAAAAATTACTTTTTTTCACTTATTAATGTGAGGTACGAGGTGCGAAGAATTTAACCTCCATGTGCCTCACATTTATAGTAATTAACCCCATCATGTACCTTACACATTAACCCATTATGAATGAGAAACATGATGGGGTTAATTACTATTAGGGTATGTGCACACACACTAATTACGTCCGTAATTGACGGACGTATTTCGGCCGCAAGTACCGGACCGAACACAGTGCAGGGAGCCGGGCTCCTATCATCATAGTTATATACGATGCTAGGAGTCCCTGCCTCTCTGCAGGACAACTGTCCCGTACTGTAATCATGTTTTCAGTACGGGACAGTTGTCCTGCAGCGAGGCAGGGACTCCTAGCATCGTACATAAGTATGATGCTAGGAGCCCGGCTCCCTGCACTGTGTTCGGTCCACTACTTGCGGCCGAAATACGTCCGTCAATTACGGACGTAATTAGTGTGTGTGCACATACCCTTAATGTGAGGCACAAATTTAAAATTCATCACACCTCGCGCCTCACATCAGAAAATGGAAGAACTTATTTTTTTTTATTACTGTTGGCAAAGTATCGTTTGGTATCGAAAATCGCAATACTACACAAAGTATCGGTATCGAAGTCCAAATTCTGGTATCGTGACAACCCTAGATTTTACTATAAAGTCGCAACATTTTCAATTTTGCTATTAAAACTTTCAGCACCTGCTTTTTCAGTTTCTACCACAAGATGGCGGCAGTGCACAACCTATAACATGAAAAGGAAACACTAATGGAAAATTGTAACATTCATTTCCTATTGTTTCCTCTTGAATAGAGCAGCAGAGAAGTTTCCCGGCGCCGACAATTATGTGCGGTGGTCACGGGAACTTTACCCTGTGTAGTATACGGGAAAACAAACATGATCTGTGGAATGAGGATTATACGGATTCTTCTGGACAAAGATATATCTTGGGCCCAATGCAAAATCTGTAGCAGGCTCCAACCAATAGTCATGTGCCAGTTATGGTATTGCTGTCCTCTTATTTGGCAGATTGGTCTTTGGGGCCCACCCAGGACCCAAGTGTGACCTTTGCCCCTATAGTTATGCCAGTACTCATGAGGCGTTCATGAGATCGTTGATGGCCAAATTACAAGTGTGAACCCTGACGCCCCCGATCATGTCTGTTTGGCACAAGGGCAACACTAATCATTTACAGCACCTTAAAGAGGCTGTCACCACATTATAAGTGGCTTATCTTGTACATGATGTGATCGGCGCTGTAATGTAGATTACAACAGTGGTTTTTATTTAGAAAAACTATCATTTTTGACGGAGTTATGACCTATTTTAGCTTTATGCTAATGAGTTTCTTAATGGACATCTGGGCGTGTTTTATTTTTTGGCCAAGTGGGCGTTGTGGGGAGAAGTTTATGACGCTGACCAATCAGTGACCAATCCACGTCATACTCTTCTCTCCATTCATTTACACAGCACATAGTGTTCTTACTAGATCACTCTGTGCAGCCGCATACACACATTAACGTTACTCAAGTGTCCTGACAGTGAATATACATTACCTCCAGCCGGGACGTGATGTCTATTCAGAATCCTGGCACTTCGGTAACGTTTGTGTGAGATTTACAGCAAGGCAAGCGCAATCTCGTTTTAAATGACAGTTTACAGCGTAATCTCGCGAGACTTGCGTAACGTTAATGTGTGTGTGTGTGTGTGTGTGTGTGTGTGTGTGTGTGTGTATATATGTGGCTGCACATAGTGATCTAGTAAGATCACTATCTGCAGTGTAAATGAATGGAGAGGAGTGTATGACGCTGATTGGTCATTGATTGGTCAGCGTCATACACTTCTCTCCACAACACCTACTTGGTCATATAGTAAAACATGCCCAGTTGTCCATTGAGAAACTCATTAGCATAAATCTAAAATAGGTCATAACTCCGTCACAAATGATCGTTTTTCTAAATAAAAATCACTGCTGTCACCTACATTACAGCGCCGATCACATCATGTACAAGATAGGCCACTTATAATGTGGTGACAGAGACTCTTTAAGGCCAGGATCACACACAGTTTTGATGCAATTTTTGGAGCCAAACGCAAGAGTGTAGAGAAAAGAAAGGAGACACATCAGTCTTTTCTTTATACATTTCTGTCCTTTTGGATCCACTTCTGGCTTAAAAAACTGCCCCAAAAACTGCCCCATGACTGTGTGTGATCCTGGCCTAATGGTGAGTAAGAAAAGTCACGTTGAGCATGAACTAAGCTCACAAGGGGAGGGGAGGCTAATAAAGAAAGTCCATATATAATAAGGATCAGTCTATATATAATAAGGATCAGTCCATATATAATAGGGATCCGTTCATATATTATAAGGATCAGTCCATATATAATAAGGATCTGTCTATATATAATAAGGATCTGTCTATATATAATAGGGATTAGTCCATATATAATAAGGATCTGTCTATATATAATAAGGATCTGTCTATATATAATAAGGATCTGTCTATATATAATAGGGATCAGTCCATATATAATAAGGATCTGTCTATATATAATAAGGATCTGTCTATATATAAAAGGGATTAGTCCATATATAATAGGGATCCGTTCATATATTATAAGGATCAGTCCATATATAATAAGGATCAGTCCATATATAATAAGGATCAGTCCATATATAATAAGGATCAGTCCATATATAATAGGGAATCAGTCCATATATAATAGGGATCAGTCCATATATTATAAGGATCAGTCCATATATAATAGGGAATCAGTCCATATATAATAGGGATCAGTCCATATATAATAGGGATCAGTCCATATATAATAAGGATCAGTCCATATATAATAAGGATTAGTCCATATATAATAAGGATCAGTCCATATATAATAAGGATCAGTCCATATATAATAGGGATCAGTCCATATATAATAAGGATCAGTCCATATATAATAGGGATCAGTCCATATATTATAAGGATCAGTCCATATATAATAGGGAATCAGTCCATATATAATAGGGATCAGTCCATATATAATAGGGATCAGTCCATATATAATAAGGATCAGTCCATATATAATAAGGATTAGTCCATATATAATAAGGATCAGTCCATATATAATAAGGATCAGTCCATATATAATAGGGATCAGTCCATATATAATAAGGATCAGTCCATATATAATAGGGATCAGTCCATATATAATAAGGATCAGTCCATATATAATAGGGATCAGTCCATATATAATAGGGATCAGTCTATATATAATAAGGATCAGTCCATATATAATAAGGATCAGTCCATATATAATAGGGATCAGTCCATATATAATAGGGATCAGTCTATATATAATAAGGATCAGTCCATATATAATAGGGATCAGTCCATATATAATAGGGATCAGTCTATATATAATAAGGATCAGTCCATATATAATAAGGATCAGTCCATATATAATAAGGATCAGTCCATATATAATAGGGATCGGTCCATAAATAATAGGGATCTGCCCATATTCCATACTATAAAGGGGTTTTCAAGGATGTGACAAAAAAAATAATAATATCCCTTACTATAATAATGAACCAATCACTGGAGTAGAAATAGAGTTTGATAAAATATAACTTTTACTGATATTTTTTTTAAAAATGTACAAACAAATGCACATAAAGACTCTTCTAAAATAATAAAATACGCTCCCTATTGCAGGGGAAATTGACATTCTGTGCGGTTATTTAATGGCAATTTGCGCAGGTTGTAACCATGTTTATTACAGAATACATATAAAGCTCCAAGTCATTGTAATATATAAGGAAAAGGTTTTTCAGAAGAGTAGGTGTTGTATTTGGGGTGATCAGCCCCCCCAGAGTCCATGCTGTTCCTGTGGCTGGGGACTGGGAAACCTGGTTATTCCTTTCTATATATCCAGGCAACCAGTGTTCTACCTGGATATATAGAAAGCGGGAGAAGGCATAACACTGGCTGCCTGGATATATAGAAAAATCCCGAAAAACCCCTTCAATCATATAAAGAAAAGTTCTGCAACTTTCTAATATACTTTGTTTTTTAATTTCTCTCCTTTCCAAGATCTCTGCTTGCTGTCAGTGAAAAGGGACGTTCTTTTTTTACATCTAGAGGCTAAAAAATACCATACAGACCTGATACATAGTTCTGTACAGGTTTTCAGCATCTGTATGTAAACAAGAATGTTCCCATTCACTGACAGAAAACAGAGTACTTGAAAATAATGGTATAATAGTTACATAAACCCGGCTAAAGGGAGGGGAGCCCTGAATAATAATTAATAGAGCGTTAGGACAAGGGTTCATCCTGCAGATTTTCCCAAGTCTAGTCCTTTTATGCAAGACACCCAATCCTTTACTTCCCTGTGAGATAAGTGGCGCCAAATATGTCTGCTGCCGCTTATCACCATCACAGAAATAACATTTGGAAATGATAATAGTTCTGATGCTAGAATGGGTCTGGGTGTATTCACACATAAAACAGAGGGGGCCGTGGAGGAACATATGGCCGCAGGATCATAAAGAACCATAGGAGCTGTATACACAAAACGGTAGGAGATTTTCAATCAAGACTCAAAATTGCGGGATTTTTTTATTTTAGATACATTGGAGCAAGACAAGAAAAAAAAAATGTTGCAAAAGTATACACACCCTTTAAGGGTTTTCGGCAATGTTGGCAAACGGGAATTTTTTCTAAACTCAGTCACAGCCTTTTTTTAATTATTATTGCAGTTTTGGAGTTTTTTTAATTACTTTGTTGCGGGGGGGGGGGGGGTTTAGGATCTGCTGCCCCTTTAACCCTCCAGGCCGAATGCACACGAGGCGTATTACGTGAAGATTTCCCCACACGTATTTTCCTGCGACAAATCTGCGTAAAACGGAACCAGCAAAGCGAATGAGATTTTAAGTAATTTCGATCAGACGTTGCAGAATTTTTTCCGCACGTAAATTGACCTGCGGTGCGTATTTTAAAATCTGCAGCGTGTGAATTTATCTCGCGTTTCCGCCTCAGAATTGTATCTGACAAGTTTATAAAAAAAAACGTACCAAAATCCGCAGCATAAAACTGCACCTATTTCCACATCAAAATGTCGCACCTAAAAACGCAGATAAAAAAACGGAACCTGCGAAATTACCCACGTTTATATGCGTTTTTTGCAGATTTTCTACACGAAATGACGTAAGCTGTGCACGTAGCCTAATAATGTCTGTGTTGGGCAGTGTAGCAGAGCGGGGACTGTGAGCCGCAGACTGTATACAACCAGTATGACCCAGAGGGGGCAGCACCGGGCAGGAGTATCCTCCATAGCTGGATCCGGGCACTTCCTGGAGAGGGCAGAGCTCAGTGTCCTGAGGGGGAGGAGCAGTACAGTGTTTATGGGCGTGGTTTACCCTTGGGCGGAGCGTAACCTCGAAGCTTGCGGAGCAGGATATTGACACAACATTGCAACATTGTAGCCGCGCCGCGCCACGCCCCCTTCCCCAGTGTGGCCACGCCTCGTCCAGGCCAGTCTCCTCGCTCTGTGTGGCAGTAGGTGGGCATTGTACCCCTCTGTGGGGTGTCACCGGGCAGGATTACGGTCCAGCAGGGAATAGTTGCCGTATTATCAGCTCTGTGTGGCCTGATCTGCATGTCTGGACATGTGGGCACTGGGAGGCGCTAGGAGTGCTGCTTGGGAGGACTCTGCATCATGATGATGATGGTGGTTGTGGTGGCAGAAGGAGAGGAAAGAAAGTGTCTGCTGAGCTGCCTGGCATCCTGATCCAGCATGGAGACCTCCGTCCTGCTGCTGCTGATCTCTCTGGGGGTGATGTGCCCCCCAGCTGCCAGTTCTACTCAGGGTGAGTATAAAGTGATTCTCTACCCCCCAAATGCCAGATATGTCTGGACAAGTACATGTCTTATGATCCCATGCCCCCCAGGCTGCCAGCTCTACTGGTCAATGATCCTATACACCCTTCTGCCAACTGCTCTCGGGTCTTTTAATAGCATGTACCCCAATAATCCAGCTTTCCTATGACCCCCCCCCCCCTACAACCCAGCTGCTCCCAGGGTAAGTACTCAAATGCCCTCTGAATCCCAAACCCCCTACTCAAGCTGGTACCTCAACAGAAGTATCCTGTAATCTCATGCCCACACTAGCTGCCAGCTCCCCTATGACCCCATACCCTCCCCCACCTGGCATCTCCTCACTGTGGCACACCAATCTATGAGTTACTCTGATTAGAAGATGAGGGGAGCCGGATTCTAGTTGCCCCAATTACCCCTTCCGTATAATAGGGTAGCGCTGTATTATGTCGCTCTTTTCATGTCCAAATGGTCAGGACTCTAGGAAAGCTGGGTGCTGTAGGGGCAGTTATATTGGTTGTCACCCAGCTTTCCCAGGAACAGATATCATTAAGAAACTGCTGAATAGAGTTCCTAACAATTGAATAGAACAAGACAGAATGGCAAATGTGGCACCTCATGATTGTGCTAGCTGCACTGGCATTGTGCCCATACCATGTATGTGTATTGGAAAGAATGACTGTAAGCGGGCAGGTTGTGGGCATGCTCATGTGGGAGCTGCCCTCCGTTGGATCATTGACATCTATGTGGAGCGCATGATGAACCCCCTCAACATCTTTGGTGCCTACTGTTGTGACAGGGTAGTAGTGCGGGCACCTGGGGCATCTGGTGCCATTGTGCACTAGTCTTCAGTCTTCTCTAGAAGTTTATGACCCCCCCCCCCCCCAGAGGGCAGCGTTCTCGTGCCAACCATTGCCTGCTTCTACCATGGAAATGGGGCAGAGTGTAGCTGGCACTATAATGCATGAGTGCCCGTGGGCACAGTTTCTGCATGTGCTTTATTCTTCCGTAACATTTCCCATAACAGCAATAACTATTTAAATGTGTCCGTTCAGCGGCGCTGATGCCCCGGGGCGCTTGTTTATTGCTGTACAGTGCGGTAATTATTAGGGAATCTGATTCTAACCCTGTCATCCGCTGTCCCTGGCACTCGACTTCCCTGCAGTCACCAGTTGTGCCAGTCATTGTTGTTACTCCTTAATATATCTACGTGGCAAGATTCAGGGGTAGAATTTTAGTCTATTGGATTTTCCAGAAAGTCCGATAATCAGGATTAATCCAACACCCCATGGCCCAATCTGGTTAATCTGGCCCTTTTACATTCGGTGTTAAGCAGGTGCCGGGTTAGAAGAAGTTCCAGAATATGGAATGCTGGGTATCTTGAAAAAGTAAGATTCTTAAAGGGATATTACACCTTTTATATTTCCTTTATACTTCAAGGGCTTGTCCGAGATACGATCAAATTTTCAAAAAGTTTGTCATACATTACCCCTTATACAGACAACCCAAATAAAGCAGCATTTTAAAAAAGAAATCCACTTCCCATATATCTTCTTTGAATTTAGCGCCGTTGGTTTACAGGCACTCCAGGTCCGGTTAGTTGATGTTTCCTTCTCATGAAACTTCTTTTCCCTGCATGCATTGCAAGAGTTCATGTGACCTGTCCTTGCTCGTCCCCGCCGACATTCTTCTTTTTTTGCACCCAAAGGCGATGTTCACACGCTGAGTCAAAAACGCCTGAAAATACCGAGCTATTTGCAAGGGAAAAACAGCCTCTGATTTTCAGGCGTTTTTGAAGCTACTTTTAGGGCCTGTTCACACGGAGTATTTTGACGAGCTTTTTGGAGCGGAAACCGGCCGAAAATGCCTCCCATTGATTTCAATGGGAGGCGGGGGCGGTTTTCTCCTGCGAGCGGTAAAACCATCTCGCGTGAGAAAGAAGGGACATGCCCTATCTTCGCGCGTTTACGCCTCTGACCTCCCATTGACATCAATGGGAGGCAGAGAGAGCGTATTTGAGTTTTTTGCCCGTAGCCCCGTAGCACTCAATGGTCGCGGGCGAAAAAACACAAACGATGTGCAGGAAGGACAAAATCTGCCTCAAAATCCCAAACGGAATTTTGAGGCAGAATTTTCCTCCAGTAAAAAAACTCAGTGTGAACACAGCCTGTGGGTTCACACAGAGTTTTTTTGCAGGCGGAAATTCTTCCTCCAAATTCCGTTTGGAAGTTTGAGGCAGATTTTCCTCTCCCTGCACGCCGATTTTCACTGCGTTTTTCGCCCGCGGCCATTGGGCGCCACGGGCATAAAACTCAGCGAAACACGCTTTCTCTGCCTCCCATTGATGTCAATGGGAGGTCAGAGGCGTAAACGCCCGAAGATAGGGCATGACCCTTCTTTCTCCCGCGAGACGGTTTTACCGCTCACTGGAAAAGGACGCCTCCGCCTCCCATTGAAATCAATGGGAGGCATTTTCGGGCTGTTTTTGACAAGTTTTGCGGCGCGGTTTCCACGTCAAAAACTCTGTGAATTAATCTGGAGCTTCTTTTGAGGCTTCTTTTCAGGCGTTTTTTGAGGCGTTTTTCATGGTGTTCAATGGAAAATCAGCTCAAAAAAACGCCTCATGAAGTGACATGCTACTACTTTTTACGGATCGTCTTTTTACGCTCCGTTTTTTAAAACAGAGGTGTAAAAAGACGTCCTGTATGAACTAAATGCTGTTTTTCCCATTGATTACAATGGGCAGATGTTTGTAGGCGTTCGGCTTCCGTTTTTTCAGGCGTTTTTCGAGGCGTAAATGCCCCAAAATACGCCTGAAAACACTTTGTGTGAACATACCCTAACACCTCCATAGATGTCACACTCCCCCCTCCCCCACCTGTACCTAGCGCTATTGTACCTCACCAAAGGAGCGGAATCCCACTGTGGTCGTGGATTCCGCTCCTGGACGCTTCGCTTGATGTCTCTGTCCATATATAAACAGACATCAAGCCATCCGTTCTGGACAGGAATCCCCGGCCACAGTGGCGCTATGTATATAAAGGCAGGGGTGTTGGTGGGGGGGGGGGTGTATCTACAAATGGCTGTGTTTCGCAGGTGCCGTCCTTGTTCACTGTGAACAACCACATAGGCTGGGCGGGCACTAAAGAACCAGCACCCGCAGAAACGACACGTCACCAGTGACATCTCGTATACCATCCAAGGTTTCTCTGGTCCGAGACCATGTGATCGGGATACGACACGACCGTGGAGGAGGCAGAAAACGTGACGTCGGAGGTCATGTGATGAGCAGGAAAAAGCAGCCGGAGTGGAGAAGCGAAGCAAGACTGCACGGGTAAGTATATTGTGAAATGGTAAATATGTGCAATGTGGTTTTAAATGTAAAAAAAAAAAAAAATCTCGGACAATCCCTTTAAGACTGATTCATTCCCAACTTCTACCAAATATAACAGGTCCAGATACTTTCCAAAACGCCAGGATCCCTAGGGAGTTGATCTGTTTTTCTCATCGAGGTGGAGTTAATGCTGTCCCCCCTCCCCCGATGCCCTGTATATCTGGTCACTGGTCCTTTTAAATTCCTTGATTGTGAGATAAGCGTGTAAGCATTAGCCGCATTTCCTCCTGACATTGTGAATGTTGTGGATTATGTATTTCCTAATTACTCAGTCACAAGGAGTTTACCGTAAAAATGGGATGTTGCAATAATGACTCCTAGGTCCCTGAAGTCGTCAAGACCAAGTGGCCATAGCAGCCAATCAGAGCTCAGCTTACAGTTTTTAAACTGCTCTGGATTTATAAAACGTGGCCTCTGATTGGTTTCTGTAATCATTTGATACACGAGGCTTCTATTATTTAAAGGGGAAAGATGGCTTATTCCAATATGTCAAAGTGACGCGTTGGTTTATCTGATTGGTGGCAGGTCCCCAACTCGGGCCCTCTGAAAACTGATCATAAATACATATCAAATGTGTGATACAGCAATGGCATGATCCTATTCTGTCCGAAGGAGTCCAGGGGCTTAATAAATCGCTGCAGCCTAATTTTTTTAAGGTGTCAACAGGGTTCCGAGCTCTATCCCCCCTTCAAACCCCCACAATCACTTTGACATGCCAGATTATAAATTTATGGTGGACTGGCCCTTTAAATCTTTGATTTTATGGTCCGCTGTCCACTTTGCGGAATTCTCCATTGTCTTTTCTCTTGTGAATGGGCAGGAATCTCCTGGAAACCTGTTCATTTTTGTGTGGTGTCGGATTAGATTAGTTTCTGGCAATAAATGTCACCCCCTCCCGCCATTGTTTTAGCAGTGACACCCCGCAGGGTCGTTGTGGGTCACCTGTGAAAATAACATAGAGATTCCAGTAAGTAACTGACAAGTAGAAAACGACATCCTCAATAGGTGAATTTTCCCGCTATTACGAAAAGCGCAACCAAAACACCGGTGTGAGTACACCCGACACACGTTCTTATTTGTGATCTGTAATAAAGCGGTAATCCCGTCTCAGACACTTATATCGAGAGCGGGGGGGCTACCGACCACATCACGCCTTGTGAGATGGCTGCTGGCCGCCGTATCCAAGCAGAAACGCAGTGGTATTGTGGACGGGAGTATGGAAGCAGCTGAGCTACGCTGTTTCCATAACGCAATGGAAGTTACGGAAACGCCATAGCCCAGGGAACTCTGCTGTTTCCAGAACCCGGACAACCTCTGCATCGACTCCCCGGCTGGATGCGGTGGCCAGCGGCCTCGAGATAGGTGTGGGTCCAGAGCTGGTACCTGCCTTATCAGACGTTTATGGCATATCCTATGGACCTGCTATAAATGTCTGAGATGGAAATACCCCTAATACCGTATTATTATTTATATTTTGCATTGAAAAACCGCTGGCAATACATTAAGGCTTAGTTCACACAGAGTTTTCTGCAGCTAGAAAAAATATGCCTGAAAATTCCTCCAGGAATTTTGAGGCAGATTTCGACCTGTGTGCACTTTTTCTGCGTCTTTCACATGCGGCCATTGCAGCTAACGGACCACGGGCAAAAAATGCCACGAAAAACGCTCGGAAACAAGCGCCGCAGGTTTTTTCTGCCTCCCCATTGATTTCAATGGGCGTTCAGAGACGGAACCCAGACGAGAGAGAACATGCTGCTTTTTTTCCCCGCGAGCAGCTAAAAGACACCAGGAGAAAAATGCCTCTGGAAAGGAAAAGTGGAGCCGTTGCCCTTAGCAACCAATGACATATCGGCTTTCATTTTCCAAAGAGCTTCTGAAAAATGAAAGCACAAATCTGATTGGTTGCTATGGGCGACTACTCCATTTTCCCTTGCACTACTTTTGATAAGGTCTCCATGATAACACTACAACTGAGAGAAAGCGGACATGTTGTCATCAGAATCTCTCAGTAGTGCAGCCTCAGGCTTTTGGGTCTGTGGTGACATGTCAACCAGCTTTCCCAGACTCCAGAATGGCAGCTATATGAAATGTTTAGGGGTCTAGGAAAGCTGTGTGACAACCTTGTGGAATTTGTAATGGTGGCCATATTGACGCGATCACCCAGCTTTCCCAGGAACTGATCTTACAAACGTTAGAACAAAAAGAAAAAAAAACCGCAACAAACTATATTTCTGTTGATTTTAGTGGGGAAACGTTGTGATAATCCTGTTGCCTAAATACGGACAGGGCGGCCATTTTATAAGCTAATCATAAGATTGCAGTGTGTGATGTTATTGAGGTATGAGGCACAGGGCGACTTTCCTTTTGCGTTGAGATTGTATTGTGGGTATCCCCT
The DNA here is from genome assembly GCF_050947455.1 of Rhinoderma darwinii. Lineage (NCBI taxonomy): Eukaryota > Metazoa > Chordata > Amphibia > Anura > Rhinodermatidae > Rhinoderma > Rhinoderma darwinii. Next base: position 140,447,125 of record NC_134692.1, on the reverse strand, counting down.
TGTGTCAGGGATGACTTGTTTTTCACTTGGCATACGTAGGAGCACTGTTCGTGGTTGTTTAACCTCTAGGTGGCGCTACTCTGTTGTCTTGGGAACGCGATTGAACTTCATGCCTTGATTATAATCGTCTTCTCTTCACAGATCTCTCCTATGTATCGGAGATGTTCTCCCAGGGTCCGCAGCGGTTGTCCTTCTTCAGCTGGTACGGGAATGTACGTCTCTTCCAGTTTCAGGTGCCCTCCGATGCCGTGCTGCTCAGGTGGTTTTTTCAGGCTTCGCGGGCGAAAGGAGACGGCTGCGGAGACGTGGAGATCACAGTGTAGGTCCCTCTTGTCTGGCAAGATCTGGACGTGTCGTTGTCTGTACACAGGACCTCTGTCATCTGGATTCTTCTGTTCTTTTTTTTTTCAGACACTTGCGTTACGGAGCCCCACCGGTGATTAACCCCTTGGGCTACAGCTTTGCCCCAAATACGAGCGTCCCGTACTCCTTCACTCAAACAATGACGTTTCGAAATTCTTTGCAGAGTAATGTATATCTGAATATCACCAATCCCACGGCTGGGGACTGGTTTCTTGCCGCGCACCTGCCCAAAGACACCGAGAAAATTGAGATTCAGGTGAGTTTATTTAGTTGTATGGACAGTGTCGGTTCCACTTTATACGTTGCGCTTCAATTCCTCACCTTTTTAAGATCCCTGCTTGCTGTCATTGAATGGGAGCATACTTGTTTACATCCATAGGCTGAATATCTGTCCTGACCCAATATTTTGCTATGGGGGGGGGCGGGGTTTATTATCGTTGTGATCAGTGTAGACAATCCTCTGTGAGCTACATGACCTAGATTCCGGGCTGATATATTTTACCTGAACTGGTACAGTGTAACAAAATATCAGGAGAGAGATTTGTGATGCTGATGTGTTTATCCTGTGGATAGGTGCTAAATGATCTTAATGGGAAAACCTTACATAGCAGGAAAACCCTTTTTAAATAGATCAATTAATGAAAATGTCACTGTAAGTGTGTCAGTATTCACTGTCATTCTAGCATTCTATTCGTGAACGCTAAAGTTTAGGCTGAACCGTGCTATAGTTCGCTCCCAGATTAGGGAGTGCGGAGTGTATAGTAAAATGAATAGATTCTGATGTATATAGTGACACTTCTGTGGGGCTCCTTTTACGTTGCAGTAATGCCAGTGGGATATTAATACTGCTCATACACTAATGTTCCTCTCTTTTTCTTTCCAGGGTCTCACCAAATCCTGTACGTACATTTTCCAGCCAGAACTGTTTGTTCTTAGAGAAGTGGACGTGCCAATTTTGCAGGCGAATGTGCCCACGCAGCAAGTTCTGGAGTCCATAAAGAATCCAACTCGCTACAAGTAATTAACTTTAAGACGCTGTGTGATGGAGGAGCCCGATTGTAGGACTATAGAGACGAGTTCTCGCTCACGTCAAGGAGGAGTGGGGAGGACGAGTCCCTATAGTTATCATATGATAATACAGAATGTTTATATATGACTGAGATACGTTGAGCTGCTGTATCTAAGCCTGTCATGTGTGACACTGTCTACTTAAAGGGGTTTTCCCATGAGGGACGTCTATGACATATCCATAGGAGATAGATGTGGGTCCTACCTCTGGGGCCCGCACCTATCTCCAGCCTCGTTCAGCCGCTCTGTGTTGCGGCCGAATGATGTGAATTCCGACCATGAAAAGGTTATATGGTCAGGAGTTGCGAAAACAGCGTAGCACTCTGAGCTACGCTGTTTCCGTAAGTCCCATAGAACTGAATGGTAGTTACAGAAACAACGTAGCATGCGAGCTACGCTGCTCCCGTTACTGCCATGCACTACTATGGGAGTTACGGAAACAGCGTAGCTCAGTGAGATGCGCTGTTTTTGCAACTCCCGGCCATATAACCAGGAAGTGGCCGGGAGTCAGCGAGATCAGACAAAGGTGGAACGAGGTTTAGGAGGCCCCGTTCTAGAGATAGGTGCAGGTCCCAGAGGTGGGACCCGCATCTATCTGATATTTATGGCATATCCTGTCTCTCATGGGAAAACCTCTTTAACCGCTGTATCTAATCCTCTCATGTGTGATACTGTCTGCTGAGCCTTTTACCTAAGCCTGTCATGTGTGATACTGTCTGCTGAGCCACTGTATCTATGCCGATCATGTGCTATCACATGTGATGTTGTCTGCTGAGCCTGCTGAGCAAGTGTATCTATGCCTATCAAGTGATACTGTCTACTGAGCCGATGTATCTAAGCCTATCATGTGTGATACTGTCTGCTGAGTCTGTGTGTTTTAAGATTATCATATGTGATACTGTTGACTGAGCCTATGTATCTAAACATATCAGGTGCGATACTTTCTGCTGAGCTGCGTATCTAAATCCAGTTCGCTAGTAACGATTTGAGAAAGGTGTCAGTACAGATTAGATTAGTAAAACAGATACTCATAGCTAATAGTTTATGGCTGAATGTAGATACACCTCGTTTGGCGTACGCTTCCATGACGTGTGTGTGTGTGTGTGTGTGTGTGTGTGTGTGTATATATATATATATGTATATATTAATAGATTTATTTTTTTTTGTTGCTCAGGCTTTTCATCCCTGAATATACCCGGGAGCTGCAGCTACAACTGCTCGAATGCACTTCCAATGCCACTCCGAATGGATGTCCGCTGAAAGTCACTGTGGGGTCGGTCACCCAGCCGAGTTCCTCTGCCCACGAGGTCAACTGCAGTGAAGGTTCGGACTGTGGCATCGTCTTGCAGTCTCCACCCTGGGAGAAATGGCTGAACGTCATTGTGGAGATGCCGCAGTGGTTGAACGCCAGTGTGTCCTTCCAGCTGGTGTACAACCTCTCAGGTAGTGATAATGAATGACGGGTATATTGACGACGTCCCTTCTCTTGGTCCTTTCATTGTCTTATGTGTGAATAAGAGGAGAGTAGGGGCTATGCATTTCTATGAAGTCAGGGTTCTGTTTCTTCTCCCACTAAGATTGTCACCCAGCTTTCCCAGCATTCTGAAAGGAAAAATGTGCCTAGTTATGCATTAAACCTTCCCTTCCGGGATTTTATTTTAGGGGGAAACGGTCTCATTACATGTAACCCGTCTTATTTCGCAGTCTGTAAACCGGGAAGTTTAGGATCCAGAATGTCCCTGGCTTTTCTGAACCTGTTCGCCTCGTCCAATAACTCCACCTTGTTAAAAGACGACCAACAACCCACCCCCAGCACCACTGATCTGCTGAACGAGAGCCCCACTTCCTGTCTTCGAAAATACCCTGTTATCCGAGAGGACCTGGATGTGGTATCGGTGAGATTCCACCCTGTGACTACTCCATCCGTGCCTGTGGTGGCCCAGCTGCCCAGTGTGGTTCTGCTTGACCTCGACTCAGAAATGGACAGCGGTGGGATGCTGGTTGTGAATTTGCAGTTAAATAAGGTGAATACTTTACATCTTCGATTGTTATAGGCTTAAAGGGATTCTCCTCTTTTCAATTTAGTTTGAGGGCCCCTTTAGTTTAGGGTATTTCTATGATGTCCGGAAAAAAATGGGCCTCACTGAGCCCAAAAAATTGCCTCCTAAAGGTCCAACAAGAAAGCAATATATGTAGGTAGCCCCCCTGACTACTTAGGAACGCAATACCAGAGCTGCAGTGGTGTGTGTCATGTGACCTCTTACACCTCTTCTGAATGGCTGAGGTTCTTTACTCTGGGGAGGGGCTTATCAGTCATGCTGTTTTTTTGCCCCCTGATGGGCACTTTGGGAGGTTTTTTAGTGAGTCAATTGTGCCAATATTTCTGACCTATTAGGGAACCTGTAAGGCCGGGATCCCACATAGCGTAAACGCTGCAGAATTAACTTCTGTTCTTCCAGGCCGCCCTCCTGGAGTGATGTTTCATCCCATGTGACTGCTGCATCCAATCACAGGCTTCAGCTGTCACATGGGCTGCAGAGTCACCCCGGGAGGTCGGACTACACGTTAACAGATGGATGCGTCACCATGGTTACGAACGGGGGAACTATGAACAATTGAAATCTTTTTCTAGCGCTGCTTTCCGCAGTGGAAATTCTGCCCAAAAAACTGCACGGTTTTTCGGTCGGAATGTGATGCGGGTTCTAGGTAGTTTTACGCAGCGTATCCGACCTGTGGGAATCTAGCCTAACACGAATCACCAACAGGAGGGGGTTATTATCTATTGGGCGGTATATATAGAGGAAGGACCCTTGTAGTTGGTTGGCATATGTTTACATTGAAAAAATTTGGTTTGCCTACCGGCAAAAGAAGCCCTGTTTTCCAACTCACAAGATTGAAAATAGAAAATAAAAAATATTTATTAGGTTTATGCAACAAGAACAAACTACATAGATGTTAAAACAAGGTCCAATGCTGACTACAAATCGGCACAGTGCAGAGTATAAGGAGCCTGGAGTCAACGGCTGTAGCACGTCGCACTCAGCCCACAATTAGATTAGAGGAGTCAGCAGGACAAGTATTTAAAACAAGGAAGGAAGCCCCCCCGACATGTTTCGCTACGATGTAGCGTCTTCAGGGGTATCGGGGCTACTGACAGCGCGCGGCGAAAAGTCAGTGTTAAATGTATCATGGACTTGCTCCACGTGTTCCCCTGATTGGCCACCGGCCAATCAGAGACGGGGCAGGGGACAAGCCCTCTGACAGATGATGGACATCCCACGCTACCAATGACTGACTAATTCAACTAGCCAATGTGGATAGAATAGAGCGCACAGGCGCATTGAGGTGAAAACAGGTAAGTTACTAACAATTACTTGCTATTGACGCGCTTGCGCAGCAGCAAGAATAGAAGTGATAGAGAAAAAATCCCACATTTCAGCGGCTGTCACAGTGGAATTACTGTCATAGTCATAATGACCAATCAAAGAGGGGGCAACAGTCGAGCCCCCAATTGAGTAGTGGACGTCCCATATCACAATTGCCGATCACTCATAAAGCCAGCAAGATCACAGCAGGCGCACACTTGCATAGGGATACAAAATAAATAAACGTCACTGTGAGTGAATGCACGCCAAAACCATGCCTGCACCCAGAGACAGTGTAAGGAGATCAAATATGCCAAGGAGCTATATTAGTAGCCTGCCAGAGTGTGTAGTGGCGATTTTTGGGAGCGGATGGAGCAACTATATTACTCTGTAGCTAGAAGGTCTGGTAATGATGGCATCGACACGACTATGTCAGTTCCTAAAGTAGAGCTAAAATTATGTAGGAGTAGTTGTTGCCTACAAACTAAAGTACATAAATCAGTTAGTAGAGTTAATGTAGAAAAAGTAAGATAAATGTTTGGTTCAAAAAGGGTCCTGTTTTATAAGAAACAGGTACCAAGATATCTAGTGATCATACATAGTACATAGGCAAAAAATGCAATTTTAGTGGCCAGTGGTCTAGATTCGTAACATGATAAGCGCATATGTTTTCATAGAAACGCGGCATAAGTGAAGCCCTCATTAAGACCTCCTGGGCTAAGAGAGCCTATGCGATGGATCCAACGCGCCTCCTCCTGGAGCAGCTTGCGGTCCAAATTACCCGCTCTTGGGCCAAGTTTAACCTGTACGATGCCCCAAAACTGCAACGAACTGATATCTCCATCATGAACATAACGTATATGTCTAGATAGAGGTGTATCCTCTCTATTATTAATGGTGCTGAGGTGTTTGGATATTCTCCTCCTCAGCTTCTGTATGGTCTTGCCCACATAAAGCTTGGGACAGGAACATTTGGCGATGTATACAACTCCCTTACTCCGACAATTAATGAATTGTCTAACCTGATAAGTTCTATTATCAATGGGATTAGTGAACTGTTTGGTGGTAGGCATTAGGTGACAGAAGGAACAGCGGCCACATGGATGAGAGCCTATGACCGATGTCTTGAGCCAGTTTTTAGAGACAATGGATGGTCCAGTATGATGACTATGCACCAAGTAGTCACGTAGATTCCTACCTCTGCGGTAAGTGATGGTAGGGACAGAAGGTACAAATCCCAGGAGGTCAGGGTCGGACAAGAGGATTGGCCAATGGCGTTCAAGAATACTACGAACCTGTTGGGAGCCAGTATCAAAGGTGCCAATACATCTGACACTGGCAGTTCCACAGGACCCAGTAACGGCGGTAGTGTGTTGTATACTAGCGGATTTGTGTTCAGAAAGTAAATCAATTCTATTAGTAGCTCTTGCTCTGGCATAGGCTTTGTGTAGCCATTTCCTAGGATAGCCCCGTGCTAGGAATTTAATAAATAGGCCATTGCACTCTCGTTCAAAAGCCTCCTCATCGGAACAATTACGTTTAGCACGAAGATATTGTCCGATAGGTATTCCCTTTTTAAGAGCAGGGGGGTGGTAGCTATCCCAATGTAAAAGGCTATTGGTCGCCGTAGATTTGCGTGAGATGTCAGTATGGACACCACCAACAGGGTCCAAGGAGATTTTGAGGTCCAAAAAAGTGATTTCTTTTTCGTGAATAACATGAGTGAATTTCATGCCAATGTGATTAAGATTAAGTGCATGCATGAAGTCATGAAAGGTGTTAAGGTCACCATCCCATAGGAGGAGAATATCATCGATATATCTCCCCCAGAATAGGATGTGACAGGTGTAACAGGCCAGTGTGTCAGTGAAAACCATAGTATCTTCCCACCACCCCAGAAATAAATTTGCATATGTAGGTGCGCAGATAGTGCCCATTGCTGTTCCTTTGATTTGCTGATAGAATTTATGGTCAAATAAGAAATAATTATGTGTAAGGAGAAACCGAAGAAGTGTTAGAAGAAATTTATTGTGTGTATGGAATTGTGTACCCTTAGTACCCAGAAAATGTGCAACAGCTGTGAGACCAAATTGGTGTTGGATATTCGTATAAAGTGACTCGACGTCAATACTGGCTATGAAAGAGGAGGGAGTGACATGTATCTCTTGGATCCTGTTGATGGTGTCCTTGGTGTCCCTTAAATAGGAAGGGAGGGAGGTGACAAATGGCGAGAGAATCTCATTCAGGTACATGCTTATGCCCTGGGTGAGACTATCATTACCAGATACAATAGGTCTCCCTGGTATTGGGCGGACCATCTTGTGAATCTTAGGCAGAGCATAGAAGGTTGCTAACGTAGGGGTGGAATTATAAATCCGTTTGAATTCCTCGTTACTTATCATATTTTGTGTCTTGGCTGTATCGAGTAAAACAAAGAGTTCATTCAAAAAACGATCCGTTGGATTTTTGTCCAGAATTAGGTACGTAGTAGTGTCGTCTATCTGCGCACCTACATATGCAAATTTATTTCTGGGGTGGTGGGAAGATACTATGGTTTTCACTGACACACTGGCCTGTTACACCTGTCACATCCTATTCTGGGGGAGATATATCGATGATATTCTCCTCCTATGGGATGGTGACCTTAACACCTTTCATGACTTCATGCATGCACTTAATCTTAATCACATTGGCATGAAATTCACTCATGTTATTCACGAAAAAGAAATCACTTTTTTGGACCTCAAAATCTCCTTGGACCCTGTTGGTGGTGTCCATACTGACATCTCACGCAAATCTACGGCGACCAATAGCCTTTTACATTGGGATAGCTACCACCCCCCTGCTCTTAAAAAGGGAATACCTATCGGACAATATCTTCGTGCTAAACGTAATTGTTCCGATGAGGAGGCTTTTGAACGAGAGTGCAATGGCCTATTTATTAAATTCCTAGCACGGGGCTATCCTAGGAAATGGCTACACAAAGCCTATGCCAGAGCAAGAGCTACTAATAGAATTGATTTACTTTCTGAACACAAATCCGCTAGTATACAACACACTACCGCCGTTACTGGGTCCTGTGGAACTGCCAGTGTCAGATGTATTGGCACCTTTGATACTGGCTCCCAACAGGTTCGTAGTATTCTTGAACGCCATTGGCCAATCCTCTTGTCCGACCCTGACCTCCTGGGATTTGTACCTTCTGTCCCTACCATCACTTACCGCAGAGGTAGGAATCTACGTGACTACTTGGTGCATAGTCATCATACTGGACCATCCATTGTCTCTAAAAACTGGCTCAAGACATCGGTCATAGGCTCTCATCCATGTGGCCGCTGTTCCTTCTGTCACCTAATGCCTACCACCAAACAGTTCACTAATCCCATTGATAATAGAACTTATCAGGTTAGACAATTCATTAATTGTCGGAGTAAGGGAGTTGTATACATCGCCAAATGTTCCTGTCCCAAGCTTTATGTGGGCAAGACCATACAGAAGCTGAGGAGGAGAATATCCAAACACCTCAGCACCATTAATAATAGAGAGGATACACCTCTATCTAGACATATACGTTATGTTCATGATGGAGATATCAGTTCGTTGCAGTTTTGGGGCATCGTACAGGTTAAACTTGGCCCAAGAGCGGGTAATTTGGACCGCAAGCTGCTCCAGGAGGAGGCGCGTTGGATCCATCGCATAGGCTCTCTTAGCCCAGGAGGTCTTAATGAGGGCTTCACTTATGCCGCGTTTCTATGAAAACATATGCGCTTATCATGTTACGAATCTAGACCACTGGCCACTAAAATTGCATTTTTTGCCTATGTACTATGTATGATCACTAGATATCTTGGTACCTGTTTCTTATAAAACAGGACCCTTTTTGAACCAAACATTTATCTTACTTTTTCTACATTAATTCTACTAACTGATTTATGTACTTTAGTTTGTAGGCAACAACTACTCCTACATAATTTTAGCTCTACTTTAGGAACTGACATAGTCGTGTCGATGCCATCATTACCAGACCTTCTAGCTACAGAGTAATATAGTTGCTCCATCCGCTCCCAAAAATCGCCACTACACACTCTGGCAGGCTACTAATATAGCTCCTTGGCATATTTGATCTCCTTACACTGTCTCTGGGTGCAGGCATGGTTTTGGCGTGCATTCACTCACAGTGACGTTTATTTATTTTGTATCCCTATGCAAGTGTGCGCCTGCTGTGATCTTGCTGGCTTTATGAGTGATCGGCAATTGTGATATGGGACGTCCACTACTCAATTGGGGGCTCGACTGTTGCCCCCTCTTTGATTGGTCATTATGACTATGACAGTAATTCCACTGTGACAGCCGCTGAAATGTGGGATTTTTTCTCTATCACTTCTATTCTTGCTGCTGCGCAAGCGCGTCAATAGCAAGTAATTGTTAGTAACTTACCTGTTTTCACCTCAATGCGCCTGTGCGCTCTATTCTATCCACATTGGCTAGTTGAATTAGTCAGTCATTGGTAGCGTGGGATGTCCATCATCTGTCAGAGGGCTTGTCCCCTGCCCCGTCTCTGATTGGCCGGTGGCCAATCAGGGGAACACGTGGAGCAACTCCATGATACATTTAACACTGACTTTTCGCCGCGCGCTGTCAGTAGCCCCGATACCCCTGAAGACGCTACATCGTAGCGAAACATGTCGGGGGGGCTTCCTTCCTTGTTTTAAATACTTGTCCTGCTGACTCCTCTAATCTAATTGTGGGCTGAGTGCGACGTGCTGCAGCCGTTGACTCCAGGCTCCTTATACTCTGCACTGTGCCGATTTGTAGTCAGCATTGGACCTTGTTTTAACATCTATGTAGTTTGTTCTTGTTGCATAAACCTAATAAATATTTTTTATTTTCTATTTTCAATCTTGTGAGTTGGAAAACAGGGCTTCTTTTGCCGGCAGGCAAACCAAATTTTTTCAATATTATCTATTGGGGGCTCCGCATTTATTTAGGTTTTTCCATTTTTAAAATACGGGACATCTAGATTAATGTGACGACCCGCGCAGCGTCGCCGTGATGAGGTCACCCAGGTATCCGCCAATGATAAGGATATAAACGCTATTATTAGGGAACACTCGGTTGTGGTCCTTGGAACAATCTTCCCATCATTGTGTTTATTTTCTCTCCATATCAGACAGGTGTGAGAAGTGTAAATATACCAGTGGTGGCATGCCTGAGCCCAGCCGCGCCCGTTCTTACTCTGAACGTCACACAGAATTGCGCTACAGGTAATGTAACCTCAATATAACCCCAATTTACCCTCCCGTTAAAGGGGGTTGCTGAATTTTGCAACAGTCAATCATCCTTAACAGGGTTGTCCGGTCTTATGTAAATCATATTTATTCATGGTTTTGTTTAAAAATAGCTTCTGGTACTTTAAAACTTGTTCAATACCTCTGCTTGTTGTCAGTGAATGGATACTTCTTTTTTTTTTGTGGGGGGGTTTTCCATTGTATTCAGAATCTCAAAACCTGTACAAACCTAATACTTCAGTTACCATACTCGGAGTTAAACACCTCATCAGCACACATCTCTCTTCTGTCCTGACAGTTTGTTACAATGTATCAGTGCAGGTAAAATGTATCAAACTGTTTTTAGTCTCGCAGAGGGTTGTCTGGATTGGATAAAGTTGTAACAAACCCACAGCTGTGAGAAGTTTTAGGTCTGAACAGATTTTAAGCCTCTGGATGTAAACAAGTGTTCCCATTCAATGACCGCAAGCAGATGATGGTGAGAGATTGAAAGGCCGGTTTTTCTTATACAGGTTTATTTATATAAGACTCAATGTCCCTGTAACTTATTGTTAACAGTCGGTAACTCTGGAAATGGCTGCGGGCGCTGGTATTGGCACTGACCAGACAGGTAGAGCCGGCCCCGTGACATTCTTCCTGTGTGTACAGCGGGCAGAGATTTCATCCATGGCCACAGATTGATCACGAGTTATTCTTCTGGCTGGGCATGAAACCACTAGTGACGTTAACCACGGGCACAGATTCTACCCCGTCCACCATTGTGCTTGTGGATTAACCCTGAAACATGGCGGATCACGGCATTAACCCATCATCATCTCTAATGCATGAGATGATCCACCCCCCCATGTCTTGTAGTTGTGATGATGCAAGCCCACGAGTGCCACGTTATCACATCAGGCTCAGTCACCCATGTAGATCCCAGCAGAATATACACACAGAGGGAATGTGCCCCATCCTGAAATTTTGTGACTTTTTTATTATTTTTTTCCTCCGGCAGCTTTTTCACAGGGATATTTTTTTAATTTTTCGAATGGAGCAACTAGTGGGACCCAAAATATCCCCTACCCTGTGACCGATCGGTGGTATCTCTCTATGCAAGTCCTGTGCCCAGAGAATGACAGGTAAATACTGGTTCTCCCTGTAAGGGGCAGTATTATAGTAGTTCTATTCTTATATATAGGGGGCAGTATTATAGTAGTTATATTCTTGTATATAGGAGCAGTATTATAGTAGTTATATTCTTATATATAGGGGGCAGTATTATAGTAGTTATATACTTGTATATAGCGGGCAGTATTATAGTAGTTCTATTCTTATATATAGGGGGCAGTATTATAGTAGTTATATTCTTGTATATAGGAGCAGTATTATACTAGTTATATTCTTGTATATAGGAGCAGCATTATAGTAGTTATATTCTTGTATATAGGGGGCAGTATTATAGTAGTTATATTCTTGTATGTAGGAGGCAGTATTATAGTAGTTATATTCTTGTATATAGGGGCAGTATTATAGTAGTTATATTCTTGTATATAGGGGACAGTATTATACTAGTTATATTCTTGTATATAGGAGCAGCATTATAGTAGTTATATTCTTGTATATAGGGGGCAGTATTATAGTAGTTATATTCTTGTATATAGGGGACAGTATTATACTAGTTATATTCTTGTATATAGGAGCAGTATTATAGTAGTTATATTCCTGTATATAGGGGGCAGTATTATAGTAGTTATATTCTTGTATATAGAGGAGCAGTATTATAGTAGTTATATTCTTGTATATAGGGGCAGTATTATAGTAGTTATATTCTTGTATATAGGAACAGTATTATAGTAGTTATATTCTTGTATATAGGAGCAGTATTATAGTAGTTATAGTCTTGTATATAGGGGCAGTATTATAGTAGTTATATTCTTGTATATAGGAGCAGTATTATTGTAGTTATATTCTTGTATATAGGGAGTAGTATTATAGTAGTTATATTCTTGTATATAGGGGCAGTATTATAGTAGTTATATTCTTGTATATAGGGGCAGTATTATAGTAGTTATATTCTTGTACATCGGAGCAGTATTATAGTAGTTATATTCTTGTATATAGGGAGTAGTATTATAGTAGTTATATTCTTGTATATAGGAGCAGTATTATAGTAGTTATATTCTCGTATATAGGAGCAGTATTATAGTAGTTATATACTTGTATATAGGGGCAGTATTATAGTAGTGATATTCTTGTATATAGGGGCAGTATTATAGTAGTTATATTCTTCTATATAGGAGGCAGTATTATAGTAGTTATATTCTTGTATATAGGGAGCAGTATTATAGTAGTTATATTCCTGTATATAAGGGGCAGTATTATAGTAGTTATATTCTTGTATATAGAGGAGCAGTATTATAGTAGTTATATTCTTGTATATAGGGGCAGTATTATAGTAGTTATATTCTTGTATATAGGAACAGTATTATAGTAGTTATATTCTTGTATATAGGAGCTGTATTATAGTAGTTATAGTCTTATATATAGGGGCAGTATTATAGTAGTTATATTCTTGTATATAGGAGCAGTATTATAGTAGTTATATTCTTGTATATAGGGAGTAGTATTATAGTAGTTATATTCTTGTATATAGGGGCAGTATTATAGTAGTTATATTCTTGTATATAGGGGCAGTATTATAGTAGTTATATTCTTGTACATCGGAGCAGTATTATAGTAGTTATATTCTTGTATATAGGGAGTAGTATTATAGTAGTTCTATTCTTGTATATAGGAGCAGTATTATAGTAGTTATATTGTATATAGGGGGCAGTATTATAGTAGTTATATTCTCGTATATAGGAGCAGTATTATAGTAGTTATATACTTGTATATAGGGGCAGTATTATAGTAGTGATATTCTTGTATATAGGGGCAGTGTTATAGTAGTTATATTCTTGTATATAGGAGCAGTATTATAGTAGTTATATACTTGTATATAGGGGGCAGTATTATAGTAGTGATATTCTTGTATATAGGGACAGTATTATAGTAGTTATATTCTTGTATATAGGGGCAGTATAATAGTAGTTATATTCTTGTATATAGGGGCAGTATTATAGTAGTTATATTTTTGTACATCGGAGCAGTATTATAGTAGTTATATTCTTGTAAATAGGGGCAGTATTATAGTAGTTATATTCTTGTATATAGGGGCAGTATTATAGCAGTTATATTCTTGTATATAGGGAGCAGTATTATAGTAGTTATATTCTTGTATATAGGGGCAGTATTATAGTAGTTATATTCTTGTACATCGGAGCAGTATTATAGTAGTTATATTCTTGTATTTAGGGGCAGTATTATAGTAGTTATATTCTTGTATATAGGGGCAGTATTATAGTAGTTATATTCTTGTATATAGGAGCAGTATTATAGTAGTTATATTCTTGTATATAGGGGCAGTATTATAGTAGTTATATTCTTGTATACAGGGAGCAGTATTATAGTAGTTATATTCTTGTATATAGGGGCAGTATTATAGTAGTTATATTCTTGTATATAGGGGCAATATTATAGTAGTTATATTCTTGTATATAGGGGCAATATTATAGTAGTTATATTCTTGTATATAGGGGCAGTATTATAGTAGTTATATTCTTGTACATAGGAGCAGTATTATAGTAGGTATATTCTTGTACATAGGAGCAGTATTATAGTAGTTATATTCTTGTATATAGGGAGTAGTATTATAGTAGTTATATTCTTGCATATAGGGGCAGTATTATAGTAGTTATATTCTTGTATATAGGGAGCAGTATTATAGTAGTTATATTCTTGTATATAGGGGCAGTATTTTAGTAGTTATATTATTGTATATAGGAGCAGTATTATAGTAGTTATATTCTTGTATATAGGAGCAGTATTATAGTAGTTATATTCTTGTATATAGGAGGCAGTATTATAGTAGTTATATTCTTGTATATAGGAGCAGTATTATAGTAGTTATATTCTTGTATATAGGAACAGTATTATAGTAGTTATATTCTTGTATATAGGAGCAGTATTATAGTAGTTATAATCTTGTATATAGGGGGCAGTATTATAGTAGTTATATTCTTGTATATAGGAGCAGTATTATAGTAGTTATATTCTTGTATATAGGAGCAGTATTATAGTAGTTATATTCTTGTATATAGGAGGCAGTATTATAGTAGTTATATTCTTGTATATAGGGGGCAGTATTATAGTAGTTATATTCTAGTATATAGGAGCAGTATTATAGTAGTTATATTCTTGTATATAGGGGGCAGTATTATAGTAGTTATATTCTTGTATATAAGGGGCAGTATTATAGTAGTTATATTCTTGTATATAAGAGTAGTATTATAGTAGTTATATTCTTGTATATAAGGGGCAGTATTATAGTAGTTATATTCTTGTATATAAGAGTAGTATTATAGTAGTTATATTCTTGTATATATGGGCAGTATTATAGTAGTTATATTCTGGTATATAGGGGGCAGAGTTATAGTAGTTATATTCTTGTATATAGGGTGCAGTATTATAGTAGTTGTATTCTTGTATATAGGGGGCAGTATTATAGTAGTTATATGATTGTATATAGGGAACAGTATTATAGTAGTTGTATTCTTGTATATAGGGGGCAGTATTATAGTAGTTATATGATTGTATATAGGGAACAGTATTATAGTAGTTGTATTCTTGTATATAGGGGCAGGATTATAGTATATTCCTGTATATAGGGGCAGTAATATAGTAGTTATATTCTTGTATATAGGGGGCAGTATTATAGTAGTTATATTCTTGTATATAGGGGCAGTATTATAGTAGTTTTATTCTTGTATATAGGGGTAGTATTATAGTAGTTTTATTCTTGTATATAGGGGGCAGTATTATAGTAGTTATATTCTTGTATATAGAGGCAGTATTATAGTAGTTATATTCCTGTATATAGGGGGCAGTATTATAGTAGTGATATTCTTGTATATAGGGGCAGTATTATAGTAGTTCTATTCTTGTATATAGGGAGCAGTATTATAGTAGTTATATTCTTGTATATAGGGGTAGTATTATAGTAGTTTTATTCTTGTATATAGGGGGCAGTATTATAGTAGTTATATTCTTGTATATAGAGGCAGTATTATAGTAGTTATATTCCTGTATATAGGGGGCAGTATTATAGTAGTGATATTCTTGTATATAGGGGCAGTATTATAGTAGTTCTATTCTTGTATATAGGGAGCAGTATTATAGTAGTGATATTCTTGTATATAGGGGCAGTATTATAGTATATTCCTGTATATAGGGGCAGTAATATAGTAGTTATATTCTTGTATATAGGGGCAGTATTATAGTAGTTATATTCTAGTATATAGGAGCAGTATTATAGTAGTTATATTCTTGTATATAGGGGGCAGTATTATAGTAGTTATATTCTTGTATATAGAGGCAGTATTATAGTAGTTATATTCCTGTATATAGGGGGCAGTATTATAGTAGTGATATTCTTGTATATAGGGGCAGTATTATAGTAGTTATATTCTTGTATATAGGGGCAGTATTATAGTAGTTATATTCTTGTATATAGGGGGCAGTATTATAGTAGTGATATTCTTGTATATAGGAGCAGTATTATAGTAGATATATTCTTGTATATAGAAGCAGAATTATAGGAGATATATTCTTGTATATAGGGAGCAGTATTATAGTAGTGATATTCTTGTATATAGGGGCAGTATTATAGTATATTCCTGTATATAGGGGCAGTAATATAGTAGTTATATTCTTGTATATAGGGGCAGTATTATAGTAGTTATATTCTAGTATATAGGAGCAGTATTATAGTAGTTATATTCTTGTATATAGGGGGCAGTATTACAGTAGTTATATTCTTGTATATAGGGGCAGTATTATAGTAGTTATATTCTTGTATATAGGGGCAGTATTATAGTAGTTATATTCTTGTATATAAGAGTAGTATTATAGTAGTTATATTCTTGTATATAGGGGGCAGTATTATAGTAGTTATATTCTTGTATATAGGGGTAGTATTATAGTAGTTATATTCTTGTATATAGGGGACAGTATTATAGTAGTTATATTCTTGTATATAGGGGTAGTATTATAGTAGTTATATTCTTGTATATAGGGGGCAGTATTATAGTAGTTATATTCTTGTATATATTGGCAGTATTATAATATTTACATACTTTTACATAGGTGACAATGGCCATGGAGCCTTAGCTACAGGATTTAGTCTCATCTCCCAGACCCCCAAGGGTGTGATATTTTTAGCTAATGGAATTTCCCTTTAAGGACAGACTGTTGTCACGTAATGAAGGTGTGACTCTGTTCTCTGCTACAGGCGCAGGGATTAGTCTCGATATAAGCATTTCCTCCTCAGGCTGGTGACACGTTGCACTTTAGTTTTTTTGTTGAGTAAATATTATTGGACCTGCGTGTCAATATGAGGACGTGTCGGCGCATTAGTCTGTACTATTATAAAGCTGCTTGCTTTCCTGGAGGGCGGTGGGACTGTGCATATTCTGCCAACACTGAGCTCAATCCGCAATCTTCTACCTTGGTGTCGATTTGATTTATTAAACCAAACATTATTGTCCGTATATGAGCTTAAAGACGACATGTCACCCGGCCGCACTCCTCCCAGATCAAGTCTTTTCCAGATTCCCTAATACCCCATAAATGTTGGGGTGCAGTTGTATTAATTAACTTCACCCCAAATTGGCAACCTAGAGGCAAGAAAAGTGAGTCCTGTCTCCTTAGAAACAGGACTCCTTTAGTTTTTCAGAAGTTAGGTCTGCTGGAAAGTGTCATGTGATCCCTCTCGGCTTTTCTGAATGGCTGAGCGGGCTCAGAGAAAGGCGGGGCATATGTTGCTCGCTTCTTTCCAGCCTCCTGATTGGCAGGAGGAGGTTGTTTAATAATGGTGCTCTCTAGTTCAACGTTCTTAGGGTGTTTGTACGATGAAATAGATGTTAGGGGGGCTGTCTCCAGGACAGTTTGACTTTAAGCCTTCGTCTTACTTTGTGGTAATAGGTGGCGAGGGGTTTGATGACACTAAGTGGCTGACATCAATGTTAAGGAGTCATTCAGTGTCAGCAAGGTCATATTACTATCTAGTGATGATGGTAAGGGGGCGGGGCTGTGACTACCCTGTATTGCTGATAACAGGGCGGAGCTGTGACAACCTTTCAACCTTGCTCATAAAGTGGAGATTGTCGGTTGTAACGGAGTCAGTGATTAGTTGGTGTGTATGCATGGAGGATCTCATGAGCTGGTGTTCAGAATTATATATGTTGGGTGGAGCTGCCCTTTAAGGTTCATATTTACACGTGTCCGGTTACAGTCACATTGGCGGTCTCTGTAATAGCACGTATGTCAGGTCATTTTTAATATTTTTTTTTTTTTTTTGGGAATATTTGTTTTTTCAGTACGTGCCAACAGCAGATCTTCAAAGTGATAGTGACGGCCTACCTCAGCCCCTGCCTGGATGACTGCGGAACATACGGGGAGTGCAGGCTGCTCCGGAGGAACGGATATCTGTATGCCGCCTGCAGCTGCAAAGCAGGTGAGAACGGGTATCCTAGTTCTATCGTTGATCGCGAGTAAAATTGCAGGTTTTTACCCAGGTTGCCCCCTGCTGGTGATATCTGCATAATCCCTTCAATAGATTAAGGTCTCTTGCACACGACTGTTGTAGCACTCGGGCCGTTTTTACGGCATCTGAGTGGCACCCGATAGTCTTCACGCACCCATTCACTTTAGCGGGTGAATCGGGTCCGTGAAAAATGGTCCCGATCTCCGATCCGAGGAAAGATAGAACATGTCCTATCTTTCCTCGGATCACTGACGGGACTCGCACGGCGCACACGGTCGAGTGCATGAGGCGTAAAGGAAATTTCGGCGTTGACCAACGTCTTAATAAACTTTTTCTGATACGAAGATGTATTATAATTAAAAGTTCAGCAACGTTCTAATAGAATTTCTGTTATAATTCCTCACCATGTACAAGATCTCTCCTTGCTGTCAGTGAACGAGAACATTTTTTTATTTTTTTTTACCGCTCGCATAGATGCAGCGCTTGTTACAGTGTATGCATCTGTGTGAGACTTTTTCCTCTGGATGCAAAGAAGAATGTTTCCATCCACTGATAACAAGCAGAGACCTTGAAAATTGTGAAGAACTGAAAAACAAATTCTATTTTGTAAAGTTGCAGAACTTGAGGTTTTATTGGCCAAATGGTTGTTAACCCAAAATAGAACAACATAGGTGGGGGCCGGCCTTTACCCCACACTATATACGAGGGAGCACGTAGCCTTCCACATCAATCCTCATCCTACCACCAGACTTAGAATTTAGTGTTCACACCCACAATGCACTGCTTCCCCTCTGGCTCTATTCTAATTATGGGCTGTAATATTTTTTCGCTATGTACATATATACTCCCTGTCCTGCAGCAATGCCAGTGACTGTATATATATATATATATGTAACTTACAAGAGAATTTTAAAGGTCAAATAGTTTATTATTATTATATCGTTCAACCTGTCTCTCTGCTCCAAATACCTCAATCGACGTCATTCGCCAGAGGGTAAAATCTGCACTTGTCCAAATGTAGGGGAGAACGCAGGATTTTTAAAGGGGATTTCTAAACACATAATTTTCCATCTAAGTTATTTACACCACCCACGTGTCCACCGGCCGAGCCCTTTATAGTACAAGTTCTGATAAAATAAAGGGCTAGACTAGTGGATATGTGCTGACTACTACACGTATTGCAAAAACCAGTGTAGGTAGCGCCACACTCCGTGCCCCCCGTAGGTATCGCCACACTCCGTGCCCCCCGTAGGTATCGCCACACTCCGTGCCCCCCGTAGGTATCGCCACACTCCGTGCCCCCCGTAGGTATCGCCACACTCCGTGCCCCCCGTAGGTATCGCCACACTCCGTGCCCCCCGTAGGTATCGCCACACTCCGTGCCCCCCGTAGGTATCGCCACACTCCGTGCCCCCCCGTAGGTATCGCCACACTCCGTGCCCCCCGTAGGTATCGCCACACTCCGTGCCTCCCGTAGGTATCGCCACACTCCGTGCCCCCGTAGGTATCGCCACACTCCGTGCCCCCCGTAGGTATCGCCACACTCCGTGCCCCCCGTAGGTATCGCCACACTCCGTGCCCCCCGTAGGTATCGCCACACTCCGTGCCCCCCGTAGGTATCGCCACACTCCGTGCCCCCCGTAGGTATCGCCACACTCCGTGCCCCCCGTAGGTATCGCCACACTCCGTGCCCCCCGTAGGTAGCGCCACACTCCGTGCCCCCCGTAGGTAGCGCCACACTCCGTGCCCCCCGTAGGTAGCGCCACACTCCGTGCCCCCCGTAGGTATCGCCACACTCCGTGCCCCCCGTAGGTATCGCCACACTCCGTGCCTCCCGTAGGTATCTCCACACTCCGTGCCCCCGTAGGTATCGCCACACTCCGTGCCCCCCGTAGGTATCGCCACACTCCGTGCCCCCCGTAGGTATCGCCACACTCCGTGCCCCCCGTAGGTATCGCCACACTCCGTGCCCCCCGTAGGTATCGCCACACTCCGTGCCCCCCGTAGGTATCGCCACACTCCGTGCCCCCCGTAGGTATCGCCACACTCCGTGCCCCCCGTAGGTATCGCCACACTCCGTGCCCCCCGTAGGTATCGCCACACTCCGTGCCCCCCGTAGGTATCGCCACACTCCGTGCCCCCCGTAGGTATCGCCACACTCCGTGCCCCCCGTAGGTATCGCCACACTCCGTGCCTCCCGTAGGTATCGCCACACTCCGTGCCCCCGTAGGTATCGCCACACTCCGTGCCCCCCGTAGGTATCGCCACACTCCGTGCCCCCCGTAGGTATCGCCACACTCCGTGCCCCCCGTAGGTATCGCCACACTCCGTGCCCCCCGTAGGTATCGCCACACTCCGTGCCCCCCGTAGGTAGCGCCACACTCCGTGCCCCCCGTAGGTAGCGCCACACTCCGTGCCCCCCGTAGGTAGCGCCACACTCCGTGCTCCCCGTAGGTAGCGCCACACTCCGTGCTCCCCGTAGGTAGCGCCACACTCCGTGCGCCCCGTAGGTAGCGCCACACTCCGTGCCCCCCGTAGGTAGCGCCACACTCCGTGCCCCCCGTAGGTAGCGCCACACTCCGTGCCCCCCGTAGGTAGCGCCACACTCCGTGCCCCCCGTAGGTAGCGCCACACTCCGTGCCCCCCGTAGGTAGCGCCACACTCCGTGCCCCCCGTAGGTAGCGCCACACTCCGTGCCCCCCGTAGGTAGCGCCACACTCCGTGCCCCCCGTAGGTAGCGCCACACTCCGTGCCCCTCGTAGGTGTCGCCACACTCCGTGCCCCTCGTAGGTGTCGCCACACTCCGTGCCCCCCGTAGGTATCGCCACACTCCGTGCCCCCCGTAGGTATCGCCACACTCCGTGCCCCCCGTAGGTATCGCCACACTCCGTGCCCCCCGTAGGTATCGCCACACTCCGTGCCCCCCGTAGGTATCGCCACACTCCGTGCCCCCCGTAGGTATCGCCACCCTCCGTGCCCCCCGTAGGTAGCGCCACCCTCCGTGCCCCCCGTAGGTAGCGCCACACTCCGTGCCCCCCGTAGGTATCGCCACACTCCGTGCCCCCCGTAGGTATCGCCACACTCCGTGCCCCCCGTAGGTATCGCCACCCTCCGTGCCCCCCGTAGGTAGCGCCACCCTCCGTGCCCCCCGTAGGTAGCGCCACCCTCCGTGCCCTCCGTAGGAAGCGCCACCCTCCGTGCCCCCCGTAGGTAGCGCCACACTCCGTGCCCCCCGTAGGTAGCGCCACACTCCGTGCCCCCCGTAGGTATCGCCACACTCCGTGCCCCCCGTAGGTATCGCCACACTCCGTGCCCCCCGTAGGTATCGCCACACTCCGTGCCCCCCGTAGGTATCGCCACACTCCGTGCCCCCCGTAGGTAGCGCCACCCTCCGTGCCCCCCGTAGGTAGCGCCACCCTCCGTGCCCTCCGTAGGAAGCGCCACCCTCCGTGCCCCCCGTAGGTAGCGCCACCCTCCGTGCCCCCCGTAGGTAGCGCCACACTCCGTGCCCCCCGTAGGTAGCGCCACACTCCGTGCCCCCCGTAGGTAGCGCCACACTCCGTGCCCCCCGTAGGTAGCGCCACACTCCGTGCCCCCCGTAGGTAGCGCCACACTCCGTGCCCCCCGTAGGTAGCGCCACACTCCGTGCCCCCCGTAGGTAGCGCCACACTCCGTGCCCCCCGTAGGTAGCGCCACACTCCGTGCCCCCCGTAGGTAGCGCCACACTCCGTGCCCCCCGTAGGTAGCGCCACACTCCGTGCCCCCCGTAGGTAGCGCCACACTCCGTGCCCCCCGTAGGTAGCGCCACACTCCGTGCCCCCCGTAGGTAGCGCCACACTCCGTGCCCCCCGTAGGTAGCGTCACACTCCGTGCCCCCCGTAGGTAGCGCCACACTCCGTGCCCCCCGTAGGTAGCGCCACACTCCGTGCCCCCCGTAGGTAGCGCCACACTCCGTGCCCCCCGTAGGTAGCGCCACACTCCGTGCCCCCCGTAGGTAGCGCCACACTCCGTGCCCCTCGTAGGTGTCGCCACACTCCGTGCCCCTCGTAGGTGTCGCCACACTCCGTGCCCCCCGTAGGTATCGCCACACTCCGTGCCCCCCGTAGGTATCGCCACACTCCGTGCCCCCCGTAGGTATCGCCACACTCCGTGCCCCCCGTAGGTATCGCCACACTCCGTGCCCCCCGTAGGTATCGCCACACTCCGTGCCCCCCGTAGGTATCGCCACCCTCCGTGCCCCCCGTAGGTAGCGCCACCCTCCGTGCCCCCCGTAGGTAGCGCCACACTCCGTGCCCCCCGTAGGTATCGCCACACTCCGTGCCCCCCGTAGGTATCGCCACACTCCGTGCCCCCCGTAGGTATCGCCACCCTCCGTGCCCCCCGTAGGTAGCGCCACCCTCCGTGCCCCCCGTAGGTAGCGCCACCCTCCGTGCCCTCCGTAGGAAGCGCCACCCTCCGTGCCCCCCGTAGGTAGCGCCACACTCCGTGCCCCCCGTAGGTAGCGCCACACTCCGTGCCCCCCGTAGGTATCGCCACACTCCGTGCCCCCCGTAGGTATCGCCACACTCCGTGCCCCCCGTAGGTATCGCCACACTCCGTGCCCCCCGTAGGTAGCGCCACCCTCCGTGCCCCCCGTAGGTAGCGCCACCCTCCGTGCCCTCCGTAGGAAGCGCCACCCTCCGTGCCCCCCGTAGGTAGCGCCACCCTCCGTGCCCCCCGTAGGTAGCGCCACACTCCGTGCCCCCCGTAGGTAGCGCCACACTCCGTGCCCCCCGTAGGTAGCGCCACACTCCGTGCCCCCCGTAGGTAGCGCCACACTCCGTGCCCCCCGTAGGTAGCGCCACACTCCGTGCCCCCCGTAGGTAGCGCCACACTCCGTGCCCCCCGTAGGTAGCGCCACACTCCGTGCCCCCCGTAGGTAGCGCCACACTCCGTGCCCCCCGTAGGTAGCGCCACACTCCGTGCCCCCCGTAGGTAGCGCCACACTCCGTGCCCCCCGTAGGTAGCGCCACACTCCGTGCCCCCCGTAGGTAGCGCCACACTCCGTGCCCCCCGTAGGTAGCGCCACACTCCGTGCCCCCCGTAGGTAGCGTCACACTCCGTGCCCCCCGTAGGTAGCGCCACACTCCGTGCCCCCCGTAGGTAGCGCCACACTCCGTGCCCCCCGTAGGTAGCGCCACACTCCGTGCCCCCCGTAGGTAGCGCCACACTCCGTGCCCCCCGTAGGTAGCGCCACACTCCGTGCCCCCCGTAGGTAGCGCCACCCTCCGTGCCCCCCGTAGGTAGCGCCACCCTCCGTGCCCCCCGTAGGTAGCGCCACCCTCCGTGCCCTCCGTAGGTAGCGCCACCCTCCGTGCCCTCCGTAGGAAGCGCCACCCTCCGTGCCCCCCGTAGGTAGCGCCACCCTCCGTGCCCCCCGTTGGTAGCGCCACCCTCCGTGCCCCCCGCAGGTAGCGCCACCCTCCGTGCCCCCCGCAGGTAGCGCCACACTCCGTGCCCCCCGCAGGTAGCGCCACCCTCCGTGCCCCCCGCAGGTAGCGCCACCCTCCGTGCCCCCCGCAGGTAGCGCCACCCTCCGTGCCCCCCCGCAGGTAGCGCCACCCTCCGTGCCCCCCGCAGGTAGCGCCACCCTCCGTGCCCCCCGCAGGTAGCGCCACCCTCCGTGCCCCCCGCAGGTAGCGCCACCCTCCGTGCCCCCCGCAGGTAGCGCCACCCTCCGTGCCCCCCGCAGGTAGCGCCACCCTCCGTGCCCCCCGCAGGTAGCGCCACCCTCCGTGCCCCCCGCAGGTAGCGCCACCCTCCGTGCCCCCCGCAGGTAGCGCCACCCTCCGTGCCCCCCGCAGGTAGCGCCACACTCCGTGCCCCCCGCAGGTAGCGCCACACTCCGTGCCCCCCGCAGGTAGCGCCACACTCCGTGCCCCCCGCAGGTAGCGCCACACTCCGTGCCCCCCGCAGGTAGCGCCACACTCCGTGCCCCCCGCAGGTAGCGCCACACTCCGTGCCCCCCGCAGGTAGCGCCACACTCCGTGCCCCCCGTAGGTAGCGCCACACTCCGTGCCCCCCGTAGGTAGCGCCACACTCCGTGCCCCCCGTAGGTAGCGCCACACTCCGTGCCCCCCGTAGGTAGCGCCACACTCCGTGCCCCCCGTAGGTAGCGCCACACTCCGTGCCCCCCGTAGGTAGCGCCACACTCCGTGCCCCCCGTAGGTAGCGCCACACTCCGTGCCCCCCGTAGGTAGCGCCACACTCCGTGCCCCCCGTAGGTAGCGCCACACTCCGTGCCCCCCGTAGGTAGCGCCACACTCCGTGCCCTCCGTAGGTAGCGCCACACTCCGTGCCCCCCGTAGGTAGCGCCACACTCCGTGCCCCCCGTAGGTAGCGCCACACTCCGTGCCCCCCGTAGGTAGCGCCACCCTCCGTGCCCCCCGCAGGTAGCGCCACCCTCCGTGCCCCCCGCAGGTAGCGCCACACTCCGTGCCCCCCGTAGGTAGCGCCACACTCCGTGCCCCCCGTAGGTAGCGCCACACTCCGTGCCCCCCGTAGGTAGCGCCACACTCATTGCCCCCCGTAGGTAGCGCCACACTCCGTGCCCCCCGTAGGTAGCGCCACACTCATTGCCCCCCGTAGGTAGCGCCACACTCCGTGCCCCCCGTAGGTAGCGCCACACTCCGTGCCCCCCGTAGGTAGCGCCACACTCCGTGCCCCCCGTAGGTAGCGCCACACTCCGTGCCCCCCGTAGGTAGCGCCACACTCCGTGCCCCCCGTAGGTAGCGCCACACTCCGTGCCCCCCGTAGGTAGCGCCACACTCCGTGCCCCCCGCAGGTAGCGCCACACTCCGTGCCCCCCGCAGGTAGCGCCACACTCCGTGCCCCCCGCAGGTAGCGCCACACTCCGTGCCCCCCGCAGGTAGCGCCACACTCCGTGCCCCCCGTAGGTAGCGCCACACTCCGTGCCCCCCGTAGGTAGCGCCACACTCCGTGCCCCCCGTAGGTAGCGCCACACTCCGTGCCCCCCGTAGGTAGCGCCACACTCCGTGCCCCCCGTAGGTAGCGCCACACTCCGTGCCCCCCGTAGGTAGCGCCACACTCCGTGCCCCCCGTAGGTAGCGCCACACTCCGTGCCCCCCGTAGGTAGCGCCACACTCCGTGCCCCCCGTAGGTAGCGCCACACTCCGTGCCCCCCGTAGGTAGCGCCACACTCCGTGCCCCCCGTAGGTAGCGCCACACTCCGTGCCCCCCGTAGGTAGCGCCACACTCCGTGCCCCCCGTAGGTAGCGCCACACTCCGTGCCCCCCGTAGGTAGCGCCACACTCCGTGCCCCCCGTAGGTAGCGCCACACTCCGTGCCCCCCGTAGGTAGCGCCACACTCCGTGCCCCCTGTAGGTAGCGCCACACTCCGTGCCCCCCGTAGGTAGCGCCACCCTCCGTGCCCCCCGCAGGTAGCGCCACCCTCCGTGCCCCCCGCAGGTAGCGCCACACTCCGTGCCCCCCGTAGGTAGCGCCACACTCCGTGCCCCCCGTAGGTAGCGCCACACTCCGTGCCCCCCGTAGGTAGCGCCACACTCCGTGCCCCCCGTAGGTAGCGCCACACTCATTGCCCCCCGTAGGTAGCGCCACACTCCGTGCCCCCCGTAGGTAGTGCCACAGTGCCCATGTAGGTAGTGCTGCTTAAGCACTCACCTGTCCCGTTTCCCGTGCCATTCTCTCCTCCAGTGATGCCGAACTGTTCTCTTCTGACCAGGCTTGCTCCAGCAGAATGACGCCATAGCGCCACCTGCATCACAAGAAAAGGACCGAATGGCGGGGTAGGGAACTAGTGGTTCCTTGCCTCGACGGCACTGTCCGTTTTATCCGCGTCCCCCTGCGTGTGCCACTAATATGCCACCTCAAATCTGCACTTTTTAGAAATCCTCAATCATAGGGGGCAGTGTTTTGATGAAATGGTTGCAGTTTCCACAATACTAGCGCATCCCACCCACTACAAGCACTTACAAGTACCTGCGATGAGAGGAACACACACCTGAAACATATCAATATTCCCCACGCCGGTGCACCCGAGAAGGAACTCCCTGCAATCCGTAGAAACAGTGATGTCCTCATATTTTATCAGCTCCCAACCAGACCCACCACTGACCGCAGCCGGTCACTTTACCATTAGAACGCTTGAAATGGTTGTTTAATATTCAAATTCCTTCACACTCTCAGCTTGAGGCCTCGTAAACCTGGTTGGTGACGTTAGAATCGAATATCAGATTTTTTTATATTTTTTTTTTCTGCCAGGCTGGGCCGGTTGGAGCTGCACAGATGACCAAAACGCGCAGTCGGTGGCGCAGCAATTGACCTCCACATTATTACTGACCCTCAGTAACCTGCTGTTCGTGCCCACTATTATAGTGGCCATTTACCACCTGTATTTTGTGGAGGCTGCTGTCTACGCCTACACCATGTTCTTCTCAACGGTAGGTGCATAGATGATGGGGCTTCTGGGTTTCCCACCATATGACATGGGCCCCTTGATGGCAGGGCTCCTGGATTCTCCCTGGGTGGCAGGGCTCCTGGGTTCTCCCTGGGTGGCAGGGCTCCTGGGTTCTCCCTGGGTGGCAGGGCTCCTGGGTTCTCCCTGGGTGGCAGGGCTCCTGGGTTCTCCCTGGGTGGCAGGGCTCCTGTGTTCTCCCTGGGTGGCAGGGCTCCTGGGTTCTCCCTGGGTGGCAGGGCTCCTGGGTTCTCCCTGGGTGGCAGGGCTCCTGGGTCCTCCCTGGGTGGCAGGGCTCCTGGGTTCTCCCTGGGTGGCAGGGCTCCTGGGTCCTCCCTGGGTGGCAGGGCTCCTGGGTCCTCCCTGGGTGGCAGGGCTCCTGGGTCCTCCCTGGGTGGCAGGGCTCCTGGGTCCTCCCTGGGTGGCAGGGCTCCTGGGTTCTCCCTGGGTGGCAGGGCTCCTGGGTTCTCCCTGGGTGGCAGGGCTCCTGGGTCCTCCCTGGGTGGCAGGGCTCCTGGGTCCTCCCTGGGTGGCAGGGCTCCTGGGTTCTCCCTG
Source organism: Rhinoderma darwinii (assembly GCF_050947455.1). Lineage (NCBI taxonomy): Eukaryota > Metazoa > Chordata > Amphibia > Anura > Rhinodermatidae > Rhinoderma > Rhinoderma darwinii. The sequence goes on along the minus strand of NC_134692.1, from coordinate 140,420,389 downwards.
GGTGGCAGGGCTCCTGGGTTCTCCCTGGGTGGCAGGGCTCCTGGGTCCTCCCTGGGTGGCAGGGCTCCTGGGTGCCAGGGCACCTGGGTCCTCCCTGGGCGGTGGAATTCATGGGCTTTCCAGGTTTTGAGGGTCCACAGCCCTAGGCTCCTCAGATGTTGTTACCCCGCTGTCTTGGGCTCCCCAAGTTTGAGGTTTGTTGCCCTAATCTTCTTATGTCCCGCTATTTTCCTGATGTGGTAAAAAGTGCAACCACCCCTATTTTCTATACTGCCCACGCCATAGTGTTCTTTATGTAAATTACCAGCATGCTTTGCTCTTTCAGTTCTATCACGCCTGTGACCAGCCCGGGGTGACCGTCATGTGCATCATGGACTACGACACACTACAGTTCTGCGACTTCTTTGGCTCGGTCGTCGCCATCTGGGTGACCATACTGTGTATGGCCCGACTGAAAAATATCATCAAATATGTAAGTGACGAATGAGTTATCTCCACGTTGTCCCCGAATACAAAACAAAATGTATTTTTTACTTTCCTCAATGTATTCCTGATCAAAAAGTTTTAAAAAAATTGCAACGCCCTAAATTTTTTATTTTTTTTAAAATAAATGTAACGAATGTTTTGTTCCTTTTGGGCAGGTCCTCTTCATGCTGGGGACATTAGTTATTGCAATGTCTATGCAACTCGACCGCAGAGGGATCTGGAACATGCTGGGCCCCTGTCTTTTTGCTTTAATAATCCTGGTGATCGCCTGGGTAAATATCATCAGTTCATCTACAAAAAGTTCCCCTTTAGGAACTAAATCTGTCTGTACGCTGAGACGTCTACTGCTCCCAAATTATCTGTATATGTTTTGACTTAAAACAAAAATGATACAAAATTTTTTTTTTTTACTGCGCCCCAATAAAATAAAGTTAGCGCCACAATTGCACCCATTGATCTCCCAGAGTGCCAGTCGGGGGCTGGAAAATAGCAGCCACATATGCTCCTCCTATCTGGGAGCCCCTTTAGCCAATCAGTAGAAGTGGGAGGGATCACATGACACACTTCCCTAGTCCATGACCCCTAAAAAATTGCGTTTTGGGATTTAGGGAGGACTGGCATCTTCTGGTCATTTTGTAGGTGCAATTGTGCCCACGAGTTCAGCTTTTTTATGCCCTCCAAAGATCCTTACTCGTTGCCTTTTACCCTTTAAATACAGTTTTGGGAGGAATTTTTTTAATCCGTGCCCCATCCCTCTAGATAATATTTAGGGTCAGCAATCAACAGCATTAAAGATAAAAAAAAATCTCATGGATTCTGAAGAAATTGAGATTAGATCATTTCAGTAATTTTTAGAAAATTTTTGAACTTTTTGGAAATTTTTTTAGTCACAGGGGGATCCCTACCAAGTTTAGGGAGAAATGGAAAGTTTTTCCTTGAATATTTATTGTTGGAATACTCTATATATCTATTGTCGGGTTATTCTATGGTCATGCTCTTGTTTTGTTTTTTTGTCTTTTTGGATTTTTACTTTTATCCTTTTAATATGCAAAATTTCTATTTTAGACAACTCGGGGAGTGAAGCGTCGCCACTGTTACCCTCCAAGTTGGCAGCGATGGGTATTTTTCCTGCTACCCGGTGTAGCCTTGGCTTTAACGGCCATTTCCGTTTACGTCTTCGCAGAAACCAACGCCAATTACTATTACACTCATAGCCTCTGGCACATCATGGTGGCGACCAGCGTAGCGTTTCTTCTACCGCCTCGAGAAAGGAGTAAAAAATCTTGGGAGTGGTCTGACATGCTGGGCTGCGGGTATAAAATCTGCCAAGACGACCGCGAGGAACTGTACGTGGTCACATGATACATTGGAACTGTTCTCACTTCCATCCAGGGGAAGGAAACCTGGAGCCTGTCACTTTAAATTGGTGCTTTTGCACTATATTCACACTCATTGTGCAGAACACGCAGAATTTTTCTTAATAGTCTTTTTATTTAATATGGACGATATCGGGAAGGCCGTTAAATGAAAATCAGCCATTTTTTTTTTATTTTTCATTCTTTACCTCCATGAGGAATTGACACGGCAGAAGTTCTGATTTTCCAGAAGAATTCTCTTCTCTAGGTAATTGCGCTGATCTTGGCGCATTTCATCTTCCATGACTCCGATTGCACGGCACCAAATGCAATTTTATAACCAAAAATATTCCAATTTTTTTTCTTTTTTTGCCTGCACAACTCCTTGCCTTATCTATATGATCTGCAATGACCTAATGAATGTGTGGACAATCACTATTGAATCGCATGTTCTAAGTGACCCGGAAATCCGCCTCGTAGGTAGAAGCAATAATTTCTAAATTCGGCTATAATTAATTAGATGGTGGAAAGTCATCTTCTCTGATTGTTCCTGTTTACCGTGATCCGTTAAGGGACGTTAGGTTTGGACACTAGTGGTTTTTATGGGAGCGAATTTGTGCCCCTCCCCCAACTCACAATAAAGTTTTGGCTTTAAAGTTGAAGATTTGAATAGTCTTTACTTATCGTGTCTCGGATCGAAGATTAGACACCCCCCTCCCCCACGCTGGTGGAGAAATGGTATCGCCGACCCTGGAGGATTAGTCGACTTGTGTTTTACATTAATTACTCATAATTATAGTGTGTGTGTGTGTGTGTGTGTGTGTGTGTGTGTGTGTGTGTACTGGCCCTATACATGTATATACTCAGGGGTGGACGGACTATTTGGGCAATGCCTAACAGTCAATGCCCGCAGTGGGCTCACAGTCACATGGTCCGTAAAAGTCCTCATTTAAAGTGTAAGGACCGGGCCTGCAAACAAGAAACGCAAGTGGTAAGAGCGACGGGTTGTTGAGGAGCCCATGACCATTTATGCCCAGGGGCCCAGATTACCATCAGTCCACTCCTGTATATACTCGAAATCCGTTCACCAACATTCACACCTCCACCACAATCCATGTCTGGGCCCAGCTCTTGGGATGAATGACTAAAACAGGGACTTCATAGTACCAGGGAATTGTTTATAGATTTTTTTTTCGAAGGGGGGACATGTACGAAACCAGTTCAAATGGAGATGTTACCCATGATAATCAGCGAGGATGCAATTTTTATGGGTAAAATAAAATTGAAGAAAACAAACGTTTTATCGCACACTTTACTTTTTCATTAATGAGCGCCACGAAACTAAATGAAATGAATTAAAAATATTAATAATACGTTTTATATACTCGTGCTTCTCAATGAGTTACAATATCATCAAAAAGTTTATTTATTTCAGTAATTCAATTCAAAAAGTGTCTCTCGTATATTCTATAGATTCATTACACAGAGGGATCTATTTCCAGCATTTTTTTCTTCTAATGTTGTTGATTATGGGAACAGTTAATGAAACCCCAAATTTTAGTGTCAGAAAATGAGAATATTATAGAAGCCCAATTTCAAAAATTATGTTTAATACCGAAATGTCGTCCAACTGAGAAGTCTGTCCAGTATCTGCCCCCAATACTTGGTCGGGGCTCCGACTCTGCATGAATTACTGCATCAGTGTGGCGTGGCATGGAGGCGATCAGCCTGGGGCACTGCTGAGGTGTTATCAATGCGGCGTGGCATGGAGGTGATCAGCCTGTGGCAATGCTGAGGTGTTATCAATGCGGCGTGGCATGGAGGCGATCAGCCTGTGGCACTGCTGAGGTGTTATCAATGCGGCATGGCATGGAGGCGATCAGCCTGTGGCACTGCTGTGGTGTTATCAATGCGGCGTGGCATGGAGGCGATCAGCCTGTGGCACTGCTGAGGTGCTATCAATGCGGCGTGGCATGGAGGCGATCAGCCTGTGGCACTGCTGAGGTGCTATCAATGCGGCGTGGCATGGAGGCGATCAGCCTGTGGCACTGCTGAGGTGTTATCAATGCGGCGTGGCATGTAGGTGATCAGCCTGTGGCAATGCTGAGGTGCTATCAATGCGGCGTGGCATGGGGGCGATCAGCCTGTGGCACTGCTGAGGTGTGATCAATGCTGCGTGGCATGGAGGTGATCAGCCTGTGGCACTGCTGAGGTGGTTTGGACACCAGGTTGCTTTGATATCGGCCTTCAGCTCGTCTGCATTGTTGGGTCTGGGGTCTCATCTTCCTCTTGACAATACCCTATAGATTCTCTGGGGTTTACGTCGGCGAGTTTGCAGGCCAATCAGGCGCAGGACTTTGGCACCTGCCCACAATGCCAAATGTACCAATACCTGGTGTAATAAACCACAGTATCACTGTGCTTGATTGGCCAGCAAACTCGCCCGACCTAAACCCCATAGAGAATCTATAGGGAATTGTCAAGAGGAAGATGAGACCCCAGACCCAACAATGCAGACGAGCTGGAGGCCGATATCAAAGCAACCTGGGCTTCCATAACACCTCAGCAGGGCCACAGGCTGATCACCTCCATGCCACACCGCATTGATAACACCTCAGCAGTGCCACAGGCTGATCGCCCCCATGCCACGCCGCATTGATAACACCTCAGCAGTGCCACAGGCTGATCGCCCCCATGCCACGCCGCATTGATAACACCTCAGCAGTGCCACAGGCTGATCGCCTCCATGCCACGCCGCATTGATGCAGTAATTCATGCAGAGTCAGAGCCTCAACCAAGTATTGAGGGCAGATACTGGACAGGATTTTCAGTAGGACGATATTTCAGTATTCTTGGATTTTCATTAACTGTTCCCATAATCATTAACATTAAAAGAAAAAATGCTGGAAATAGATCCCTCTGTGTGTGATGAGGACACTTTTTGAATTTAATTACTGAAATAAATTAACTCTTTAATATACTAACTATTGTGTGTGTGTGTGTGTGTGTGTGTGTGTGTGTGTAATTTTGTGTCGACAGTAAATACTAAAGTAATTCATTTTTATTATATTAGCGGTTTCAGTTTGGACTCCATTCGTGGGTTCCCCTGACGCAGGAATGAAGCCTAAGATATTTTTTTATTATTAATCAGCGTTATCTCCGGGTAGATTATCATACTTTTTTTTTTTGCAGTTCTGTGTGGTTTAGTTTAATTATTAGACATCATATTCAGCATTTTTATATTAGGATAGAATTACATATTCTACCCCTTTTTGGGGGGTCGTTTACTATTTTTTTTTACTTTAATCAGTAAGTCTTAGGCCTTATTCACACGAACGTGTCTAATGTCCGTGATTCGCACCGACCTATGTTAGTCTATGGGGCCGTTCAGACATTCCGTGATTTTCACGCAGCATATGTCCGCTGCGTAAAACTCATGCCATGTCCTATACTTGGCCGTTCTTTCACACATCACGCACCCGTTGAAGTCAATGGGTGCGTGATAATCGCGCATGGCACACGGAAGCACTTCCGTGTGTCGCGCGTGATTCGCGCTACAGTAGATCAAGAAATGAAGGAAAAAATAAAAGCACTTCCTTCATTTCTTTTTCTAAACATCAAAACCGCGTGTCATAAGGATGGCACATGCGTGAAAATCACGCAGCCACGCAGCAAACACTGATGACGCACGGAACTGCAACGCGCGCAAACCGCTGCCTTAGGATAGATCTGTGTTTTAAAAATCTGTATTATCTATCCCATGGATCTGCCATTCTTTCAGTAAAACAGTGCTTCCTAATATTACCCCAAAACGAGATTCCTGCCCCCCCCCCCCTCTGTATTTGATCTAGTTTGTTTTTTAAATATGGCCCTTCCAGAGGCTAATGTAACACCAAACCTATAGTATTTAAAGGAACACTGATACTCTGTAATGCCCGGTGCAGCGCCTGACGGGGCGGAGAATGACACAGATTCTTTCTTTGGTGACCTCTGAATCCCTGTGTCATGCCCCGCCCCCTTATGTCCTGGGCAAGGCATAAGACAGTGTAGGTTGTTTGCCTTGAGTGCTCCTTTTAAGTGTTCCTATCTTTCCTTTTTGCTTACAGCTAAAATATTTCATTAACCTAAAGTTTAAACTTTTGAAATACACCGTTTCTGGAAGTCGATCCATTAAAGGTGTAAATATTGCCATTAATTGTAAAAAAAAAAAAAAAAAAAAAAAACAAAAACAGTTTAGGGTGGGCAATAAAACTCTTACATTTTCTTTTTCTTCAGTAATAGGCTGTGGTTATACTGATTTCTCTTAAAGCTGAAGTAGGAGGAGAAGCTAGCTACTTCCTCTGTCACTAACGTAACCATTGAAATTTTACTTTCCATTATTTCTCATTTGTTAACTTGGAAAAAAAAAAACTTGTAACTTTATAGGCCCAGTTGAAGATGAAGGCTCAGGTCTGTCTGACACATCCCTGATGTACAAATTGGTCACTGATATCAGATCACTTTAAAATAGGTATAGTCAATCAAGCATATCTTTGCTCAGTGAGAAGGATTCCAGGGGGAGGGTTATCTCACTGTGATTGACAGAGAAGATGATGACCAGGTGACAGTAAAAACAACCCCATCAGAGCTAAAATGGCTGACCACGGTAGATACCAGACAGCTACTTCCTGTCTCAGCTGTTTGTGCTCCTGCCATCAGTTTCTGAGATTACAAGAGAAGAGACTGCACAGAGTTACAGTAGATAAGGATTTATAAAGTTACTCAACACTTCATGAAGTATCATAGGAAGTGGTAAATAAGTTAGCAAGCGGAGTTCTCCTTCAAGAATAAATACACAGACAAATCCATTAAATCCAAGTTATTGTTTTAAAATTATTTCTGCCGAAATTCCTTTCTAATCGACAGAATTACATATGGAATTATAGGTTCCTCCTGTGGAAACTGCCTCAGAGAAAAGTCAGCCTAGTTTCCCATAGCAACCAATCAAAGCACACCTTTCATTTTTCCAGTGTAGCTTAGAAAATAAAAGCTGATCTCTGATTGGTTGTTTGTTATGGTAAACAAGGCTGCATTTCCTGTCTGCCACTTTCCATACATGAGGCCTTGTTTGTATAAGACTGTCACCTAACAGAAAAATTTTAAATATTCCATAAAAAACACAAAATAGATTTGATGGGTAGAGTCCGTTGTAAGTTCTTCCCAGAATTATGGGGAGCGCAGGTTGTATTTGGCGTTTAGGTTCGTGTTAGGGGACGACTGGGGAAGTAACTTTAAGTTCACATTTGCGTTAAAATAAGGTATTTTGATACTAGCGATCTCGGGACCTAGCAGGGGTACCGCCATTTACATCTTAAAAATTATTAACTTTTGGCAGTTACACCTTATACGCACTAGGTGGCGGTATTATGTCAATACTTTTACATGATTGCAAGGTACTGCCACTTTAAAAAGTATGTAGCAATGCTTACATCTAATGGTGGAGGCAAGTAATTTTTGGACCTGGCGAATATTTTGAAATCATTGTCTTATGACATCACTATTAAGCATCACCATGGTTGGATTTCTCTATCCGTTCACAAATTGGCTTCCGTCACTAAAGACGGGCATCTAAAGGCGTATGTATCATGGACACCAACCGTCAATCAGACATGTGCCCATTGGATAATTGCGCAGATTATTTTTTCCTACATTTATGGAAAAGCTCTGCGTGTGATATTGAGCGCCATACACCGCCTGATTTTCTGAATCTTTAGATGTCCGCCATATTGTGACATCCAATTTAGTGTGAAGATCCTCAGATGATTCCAAACTGGGCCAGTTCATGCAGCTCCAAGTGACTGAATGCTTCCCAAGGGCAAATCACTGTAATATCTGCAAAGGAAAAAAAATCAGTTACACGTTATACGCACTAGGTGGCGGTATTATCTCATAAATGCTGAAGATTGGGACGTGTATACTTTAAAAATTATACTCCTCTTCCTGCTATGTATTATCAAAAATATAATACATAGCAGGAAGAGGAGTATAATTTATTTTTATTTTTTTCGTTGAATATTAGTTTTTATTAAATACATTTAAAATAAGTTCACTTAACATTTTTTTCCCGTTTTAAAAAATTAATTGCATATTTTGTATCATTTAATGTTATACAATTTTCCAATATACTTTCTGTATTAATTCCTCACGGTTTTCAAGAAATTAGATGTCATTCACAGGTGCAGGGATCGTTAGATGGTTATGTGATGGACAAACATGTGCTGGGATCGTTAGAAGACACAGCTCTGATATACTTACTGTAACGAGCCAAGCACCTGTGTGTCCATCACATGACCATGTAACGATCTCAGCAGCTGTGTCCATCACATGACCATGTAACGATCCCAGCACCTGTGTCCATCACATGACCATGTAACGCTCCCAGCACCTGTGTCCATCACATGACCATGTAACGCTCCCAGCACCTGTGTCCATCACATGACCATGTAACGCTCCCAGCACCTGTGTGTCCATCACATGACCATGTAACGCTCCCAGCACCTGTGTGTCCATCACATGACCATGTAACGCTCCCAGCACCTGTGTGTCCATCACATGACCATGTAACGATCCCAACACCTGTGTGTCCATCACTTGACCACGGTTAGGGTATGTTCACACGCAGTGAGCAAAAACGTCTGAGAATACGGAGCTATTTTCAGGTGAAAACAGCTCCTGATTTTCAGACGTTTTTTTAACAACTCGCGTTTTTCGTTGCGTTTTTTTACGGCCATTTTTGGAGCTGTTTTTCAATGAAGTCAATGAAAAACGCCTCCAAAAACGTCCCAAGAAGTGACCTGCACTTCTTTTGACGAGCCGTCATTTTATGTGCCGTATTTTGACATCGACACGTAAAATAGAGGCTGGTGGCAACAGAACATCGTAAAACCCATTGAAAACAATGGGCAGATGTTTGTAAGCGTATTAGGGGTGTTTTTTCAGGCGTAATTCGATGCGTAAAACGCCCGAATTACGTCTGAAATCACTGCGTGTGAACATACCCTTACTTGCAGACTTCTAGGGATTGTCTGGGTTGGTGCAGGGGAGACAATCTGTGTCTCCCCTGCACTTCGTCCCATGGAGGAGAGGAGACTCTTCTGTGTGTAAATGAAATTCTGCCACCATGTGGACTACTAATATGCAAAACCAAAGTCTGTTCGGCTTCGTTCACATCTGCGTCAGGGCTCCGTTCTTGGGTTCCATCGGACCTTTCCGTCAGGGGAACCCCATGAACGGAATCCAGACGGAAACCATAGGTTGCCAATTGCGTCAACATTGATTTCAATGCTGACGGATCCGCTGCAAATAGTTTCCGTTTGTCACCATTGTGTAAGGCTTCCGTCATTTTGACTAAATACCGTAGTCGTCTGCGTTATTCATTCCATCAAAACGACGGAACCCTTACACAAAGGTGACAAACGGAAACCTATTGTTTTGGATTCCGTTCATGGGTTCTTGAGTCCCGACGCAGATGTGGATGAAGCCTTAGCGGATACGTTGAAAATAAAAAAATGTGGACAGAATGACGAATACAACGGAAGGTAAAATGTTTTGTCATTTTACGGACCAGTTTACCGGATCCTTAAAAAACGGACTCTTTTTATTTATTTATTTTTTTTCTCTGTTTGTCATCAGTTATACTTCGATTTTAACTGATCCGTTTTTATCATTTGCATCTTTCTTGCTTTAATTTTTAGTCTGCGAAGTGCAGAAAAAAAAAACGGATCCATTAAACGTAATGCATAAAGTATACAGATACAAACGGATGGCATAACAGTTTATATCCGTCTTCCATGTGAAAAAAAACGGATAGGTCCTTTCCGTCAGGTTTCTGTCATTTTTTGTCGGAAACAATAGCGCTGCCGACTACGCTATTGTTTGAATAAAAAAAAAAACAGAAACCTGACGCTACGGAGCCCAACTGATCCAAAACCAAAACCTATTAAAATCAATGGGGTTTTGACTGAAACGTTTACTTCCGTTCTTGTGGTCCTCTGACGGATCCGCTAGAACGAAAGGCACAACGCAGATGTGAACGCAGCCTTAGAAAGTTGCAGAACTGCATTATGCTTTATATAAAATTTGAAAAAATTTAAGAAATTTAAGAAAAAAAAACATTTCCATGAAGCAGCAGGGCAGTAAAGGGATAACGCACGTTTAATTTTATTAAATAAATGAGGATTATTTTCTTCTTGTCATCCTTGTCCCTAATCCTTACTTTCCTGTCCCTGGTGAGATACATGGGAGGGGGGTAAGGAGCTTATATTTCAAAAATCCTCTTAAGTATTGTGCATTTTGTCAGCAAGGAATAAAACAATTACCAGTACCGGAAACCCGCGCCGCGCCAAGGTTATTTTTCATGTTACATTTTGGTTTATCGTAAATTAAATGCTACAAAAATTTCTTTTTTAAAAAAAAAAAACATTCTCGGTCTAAAATATAAAACGGTAAATTAATTTTATCTGTTTCTTGCAAAGCAGGGTGACAACCAACACGGTGTATACAGTAACTGCCACCCAGCTTTCCTATAGTCCTGGGAAGTCTATCCGTCCCGTCCCCCCCCCCCCTGTTCTTTTATCAGGGTGTAACCAAATAAAAAGCTGAATGACGACCCAAAATGATATGGACAGACTTTGTAGCACTGAATTAGAATTATATCCAGTGTCCCGGCGACTGATTCCTCTTATCTTACAATATATTGTACCGATCCATTATAGAAGGCAGCAGAAAGATATATAAAACCGACTCTTACCTGTGCCAAGTCCCTCCATGCCCGGAATTTCATCTCCAAAACTGTAAAGAGAAATGAATGAAGTACAACACAAAGTGTAAGAACCCTGCTACATGACAGAATATACCGAATACTGCTACCCAATATTATATCCATAGGGGGCAGTATTATAGTAGTTATATTCTTGTATATACGGGGCAGTATTATAGTAGTTATATTCTTGTATATAGGGGCAGTATTATAGTAGTTATATTCTTGTATATAGGAGCAGTATTATAGTAGTTATATTCTTGTATATAGGGCAGTATTATAGTAGTTATATTCTTGTATATAGGAGCAGTATTATAGTAGTTATATTCTTGTATATAGGAACAGTATTATAGTAGTTATATTCTTGTATATAGGGGAAGTATTATAGTAGTTATATTCTTGTATATAGGGGCAATATTATAGTAGTTATATTCTTGTATATAGGAGGCAGTATTATAGTAGTTATATTCTTGTATATAGGAGGCAGTATTATAGTCGTTATATTCTTGTATATAGGAGCAGTATTATAGTAGTTATATTCTTGTATATAGGAGCAGTATTATAGTAGTTATATTCTTGTATATAGGAGCAGTATTATAGTAGTTATATTCTTGTATATAGGAGCAGTATTATAGTAGTTATATTGTATATAGGGGCAGTATTATAGTAGTTATATTCTTATATATAGGAGCAGTATTATAGTAGTTATATTCTTGTATATAGGGGGCAGTATTATAGTAGTTATATTCTTGTATATAGGGAGCAGTATTATAGTAGTTATATTCTTGTATATAGGGCAGTATTATAGTAGTTATATTCTTGTATATAGGGGCAGTATGATAGTAGTTATATTCTTTTATATAGGGGCAGTATTATAGTAGTTATATTCTTGTATATAGGAACAGTATTATAGTAGTTATATTCTTGTATATAGGGGCAGTATTATAGTAGTTATATTCTTGTATATAGGGCAGTATTATAGTAGTTATATTCTTGTATATAGGGGGCAGTATTATAGTAGTTATAGTCTTGTATATAGGGGCAGTATTATAGTAGTTATATTCTTGTATATATGGGCAGTATGATAGTAGTTATATTCTTGTATATAGGAACAGTATTATAGTAGTTATATTCTTTTATATAGGGGCAGTATTATAGTAGTTATATTCTTGTATATAGGAGCAGTATTATAGTAGTTATATTCCTGTATATAGGGGCAGTATTATAGTAGTTATATTCTTGTATATAGGGGGCAGTATTATAGTAGTTATATTCTTGTATATAGGGGCAGTATTACAGTAGTTATATTCTTGTATATAGGGTGCAGTATTCTAGTAGTTATATTCTTGTATATAGGGGGCAGTATTATAGTAGTTATATTCTTTTGTATATTGAGCAGTATTATAGTAGTTATATTCTTGTATATAGGAGCAGTATTATAGTAGTTATATTCTTGTATATAGGGGCAGTATTATAGTAGTTATATTCTTGTATATAGGGAGCAGTATTATAGTAGTTATATTCTTGTATATAGGGGGCAGTATTATAGTAGTTATATTCTTGTATATAGGGAGCAGTATTATAGTAGTTATATTCTTTTATATAGGGGCAGTATTATAGTAGTTATATTCTTGTATATAGGAGCAGTATTATAGTAGTTATATTCCTGTATATAGGGGCAGTATTATAGTAGTTATATTCTTGTATATAGGGGGCAGTATTATAGTAGTTATATTCTTGTATATAGGGGCAGTATTACAGTAGTTATATTCTTGTATATAGGGTGCAGTATTCTAGTAGTTATATTCTTGTATATAGGGGGCAGTATTATAGTAGTTATATTCTTTTGTATATAGGAGCAGTATTATAGTAGTTATATTCTTGTATATAGGAGCAGTATTATAGTAGTTATATTCTTGTATATAGGGGCAGTATTATAGTAGTTATATTCTTTTGTATATAGGCGCAGTATTATAGTAGTTATATTATTGTATATAGGAGCAGTATTATAGTAGTTATATTCTTGTATATAGGGGCAGTATTATAGTAGTTATATTCTTGTATATAGGGAGCAGTATTATAGTAGTTATATTCTTGTATATAGGGGGCAGTATTATAGTAGTTATATTCTTGTATATAGGGGGCAGTATTATAGTAGTTATATTCTTGTATATAGGGGGCAGTATTATAGTAGTTATATTCTTGTATATAGGGGCAGTATTATAGTAGTTATATTCTTGTATATAGGGGGCAGTATTATAGTAGTTATATTCTTGTATATAGGGGGCAGTATTATAGTAGTTATATTCTTGTATATAGGAGCAGTATTATAGTAGTTATATTCTTGTATATAGGGGGCAGTATTATAGTAGTTATATTCTTGTATATAGGAGCAGTATTATAGTAATTATATTCTTGTATATAGGAGCAGTATTATAGTAGTTATATTCTTGTATATAGGGGCAGTATTATAGTAGTTATATTCTTGTATATAGGGAGCAGTATTATAGTAGTTATATTCTTGTATATAGGGGGCAGTATTATAGTAGTTATATTCTTGTATATAGGGGTAGTAGTGTAGTAGTTATATTCTTGTATATAGGGACAGTATTATAGTAGTTATATTCTTGTATATAGGAGCAGTATTATAGTAGTTATATTCTTGTATATAGGGGGCAGTATTATAGTAGTTATATTCTTGTACATAGGAGCAGTATTATAGTAGTTATATTCTTGTATATAGGGGCAGTATTATAGTAGTTATATTCTTGTATATAGGGGGCAGTATTATAGTAGTTATATTCTTGTATATAGGGGCAGTATTATAGTAGTTATATTCTTGTATATAGGGGGCAGTATTATAGTAGTTATATTCTTGTATATAGGGGCAGTATTATAGTAGTTATATTCTTGTATATAGGGGACAGTATTATAGTAGTTATATTCTTGTATATAGGGGCAGTATTATAGTAGTTATATTCTTGTATATAGGGGCAGTATTATAGTAGTTATATTCTTGTATATAGGGGGCAGTATTATAGTAGTTATATTCTTGTATATAGGGGGCAGTATTATAGTAGTTATATTCTTGTATATAGGAGCAGTATTATAGTAGTTATATTCTTGTATATAGGGGGCAGTATTATAGTAGTTATATTCTTGTATATAGGAGCAGTATTATAGTAGTTATATTCTTGTATATAGGGGGCAGTATTATAGTAGTTATATTCTTGTATATAGGAGCAGTATTATAGTAGTTATATTCTTGTATATAGGAGCAGTATTATAGTAATTATATTCTTGTATATAGGGGCAGTATTATAGTAGTTATATTCTTGTATATAGGAGGCAGTATTATAGTAGTTATATTCCTGTATATAGGGGGCAGTATTATAGTAGTTATATTCTTGTATATAGGAGGCAGTATTATAGTAGTTATATTCCTGTATATAGGGGGCAGTATTATAGTAGTTATATTCTTGTATATAGGGGGCAGTGTTATAGTAGTTATATTCTTGTATATAGGGGTCAGTATTATAGTCGTTATATTCTTGTACACAGCTGCAGAGTTGTCAGTCGCACCTAAAGGAACTTTACCCTATAAGAATAGGCCAGTAGTATAAATTATGTGTGACAGTTGGGGCCCTATTACACTTTTTGCATTGGACCTCTTGAGCTTCAAATGATGCTTCTGTTCATACTCCACGTACTTACCCTAGAACCCCCTTTTTTGGAGGTTTGCTCTTGAACTGCCTTGTTGCCCTCTGTTTAAATTTTGGAGCTTTCCTGCGTGTCGGACCTAGTTTTGCTGGAGGCACTGGATGATTCCCTGGTAGAGCCAATGTTTTTGTGTCCTTTGTCTGATTTTGGTTTGGCCCAGCTTCTTCTGGCTGTGCAGGTTGGCTCTTCTCTCCTTCGTCTTCCTTTACGTTCTCTAGTTTCGGCTCTGTATTTGCACCTCCATTGTCCTCCTCCGGCTCTTCTACATTGGGCCCACCTTGAATGTTATTCTGGTCTACAGACTCTCTTCTTTTCCCCTGAGGTTCTTGGTCATTGGCGTCTGTGACCGTTATGGAGGTTTGGGCCTGTACTTTAGCTGTTTCTGTCTTATCTGATTCTGTGGAGGTTTTAATCCTGTAAAGGGAAAAAAAAATCTCTATAAATCTTATGGTTCTTTGAAGCCTCATCAACAGACCACGATGGAGAACATTGCCTATGTGTCTGATACAAGAAGGTCACACAACTCAAGCCATTTGTGATATCTGATGGAAATCTCTGACATATTCAACTGTTTACACATACCCATAGGCTCCAATATTAAAAAAAAACGTATAGCGCGCGGTATAAGTGTTTTTACAGGATGCCTGTGTATAGAAAAGCTATTCCATAAAGTTGGAAAAAAAAATTATACCAACATATACTGGCCTGAGAGATGCCAAAAGGACCCTATTGGCCTCCGTGGGGTGAATGGGGCCTATAGATATGTTTGGTGTATGTGGCGCACGTACATCGCAGTGTGAATAGACCTTTAGCCACACCCTCTTTTTCTGGACAATTTTAAAAACTATAGAGGAAAGTGCAAAAAGTAACTTTAACACGTAATAAATGTGGCGCACGGCATGTACACCAGTTTTTGGCCATTTTGTGCAAGAATTGTGGCGCTTTTTTCCCCCTGTGAGCAGGCCTGAGCACTGCGATTTTGGAACGCTCTGATATGGACGGTGTTTCCGTAAGTTTTCCTAAACTTACAAATAAGCCTTGCAACGACGGGCAAAAATTGGTAGATACTTATCGATGTTTCATTTTTAAGGGATCGTGTTTCTTTGATTTTCCTTCAGCGTCGTCATCCAGCTGCATCTACAAGGGAAAAAAATACCACCGCTTCAGTCATAGTATGGAATCCCTTCTTCTCAAATGTCATTGTATATATAATACATATTATATATAGCCAGGGCTGAATTATAGCGAGGGGAAATGGCCCCAGGAGCCCAACTATTTTAGGGATTTAAATGTTGGTAAGTATGTGTATGGCTGTATTATGTGGCATTGTATGTGACTTGTGTTTACTGTATGTCACTATTATGTGGGAACTGTATGGCACTACTATATAAGCACTGTATGGTACTACTATATAAGCACTGTATGGCACTACTATATAAGCTCTGTATGGTACTACTATATAAGCTCTGTATGGTACTACTATATAAGCTCTGTATGGTACTACTATATAAGCTCTGTATGGCACTACTATATAAGCTCTGTATGGCACTACTATATAAGCACTGTATGGTACTACTATATAAGCACTGTATGGTACTACTATATAAGCACTGTATGGTACTACTATATAAGCTCTGTATGGTACTACTATATAAGCTCTGTATGGTACTACTATATAAGCTCTGTATGGCACTACTATATAAGCTCTGTATGGCACTACTATATAAGCACTGTATGGTACTACTATATAAGCACTGTATGGCACTACTATATAAGCTCTGTATGGTACTACTATATAAGCTCTGTATGGTACTACTATATAAGCTCTGTATGGTACTACTATATAAGCTCTGTATGGTACTACTATATAAGCACTGTATGGTACTACTATATAAGCTCTGTATGGTACTACTATATAAGCTCTGTATGGCACTACTATATAAGCACTGTATGGCACTACTATATAAGCACTGTATGGTTGTATGGTACTACTATATAAGCACTGTATGGCACTACTATATAAGCACTGTATGGTACTACTATATAAGCACTGTATGGCACTACTATATAAGCACTGTATGGCACTACTATATAAGCACTGTATGGCTGTATTTAGTGGGAATCATATGGCACTGCTATGTAGGCACAGTATAGCTGCATTATGTGGGCACTGCATGTTACTTATGTAGGGACTATATGGCTGTATTATGTGGGCACTGTATGGCTGTATTATGTAGGCACTGTATGGCTGTATTATGTAGGTACTGTGTTGCTGTATTATGTGGGAACTGTATGGCTGTATTATGTGAGCACTGTATGGCTGTATTATGTGGGCACTGTATGGCTGTATTATGTGAGCACTGTATGGCTGACCATATAATACAGCCATACAGTTCCCACATAATACAGCCATACAGTGCTCACATAATACAGCCATACAGTGCCCACATAGTACAGCCATACAGTGCTCACATAATACAGCCATACAGTGCCCACATAATACAGCCATACAGTGCCCACATAATACAGCCATACAGTGACCATATAATACAGCCATACAGTTCCCACATAATACACTGTATGGCTGTATTATGTGGGCACTGTATGGCTGTATTATGTGAGCACTGTATGGCTGTATTATGTGGGCACTGTATGGCTGTATTATGTGAGCACTGTATGGCTGTATTATGTGGGCACTGTATGGCTGTATTATGTTGGCACTGTATGGCTGTATTATGTGAGCACTGTATGGCTGTATTATGTTGGCACTGTATGGCTGTATTATGTGGGCACTGTATGGCTGTATTATGTGAGCACTGTATGGCTGTATTATGTGGGCACTGTATGGCTATATTAATGTTGGCACTGTATGGCTGTATTATGCGGTCGCTGTATGGCTGTATTATGTAGGCACTGTATGGCTGTATTATGTTGCCACTGTATGGCTGTATTATGTTGCCACTGTATGGCTGTATTATGTTGCCACTGTATGGTTGTATTATGTGGGCACTGTATGGCTGTATTATGCAGGTACTGTGTTGCTGTATTATGTGGTCGCTGTATTATGTGGGCACTGTATGGCTGTATTATGTGCGCACTGTATGGCTATATTAATGTTGGCACTGTATGGCTGTATTATGCGGTCGCTGTATGGCTGTATTATGTAGGCACTGTATGGCTGTATTATGTTGCCACTGTATGGCTGTATTATGTTGCCACTGTATGGCTGTATTATGTTGCCACTGTATGGTTGTATTATGTGGGCACTGTATGGCTGTATTATGCAGGTACTGTGTTGCTGTATTATGTGGTCGCTGTATTATGTGGGCACTGTATGGCTGTATTATGTGCGCACTGTATGGCTGTATTATGTGGGCACTGTATGGCTGTATTATGTGGGCACTGTATGGCTATATTAATGTTGGCACTGTATGGCTGTATTATGCGGTCGCTGTATGGCTGTATTATGTAGGCACTGTATGGCTGTATTATGTTGCCACTGTATGGTTGTATTATGTGGGCACTGTATGGCTGTATTATGCAGGTACTGTGTTGCTGTATTATGTGGTCGCTGTATGGCTGTATTATGTGGGCACTGTATGGCTGTATTATGTGCGCACTGTATGGCTGTATTATGTGGGCACTGTATGGCTGTATTATGTGGGCACTGTATGGCTGTATTATGCAGGCACTGTATGGCTGTATTATGTGGGCACTGTATGGCTGTATTATGCGGGCACTGTATGGCTGTATTATGCGGGCACTGTATGGCTGTATTATGCGGGCACTGTATGGCTGTATTATGCGGGCACTGTATGGCTGTATTATGTGGGCACTGTAAGGTGCTGTATTTGCTCACTGTTTAGTTGGTACTATGTAGACCTTACATGGCTGTAAATTTGTGTTACTATATGGCACTATTATGTTGTCTTTGTTAGATAGTATTATTTCGATAATAAAATACTGTTATGTCACCTTTACAGACCTTAACCCAGCACTGGCTATAATCAACGCTGTGACCAGACTCCAGGAAAGCGGGGCAATGAGGCTTATGCTTAAATTGCTATCCTCTGCGAAACACAAATATCAACATGGCATCATGCATGTTTTTTTGGCATGTTCTAGGAGGCTTTATTTAAGGATTGTGTGTGTGTGTGTGTGTGTGTGTGTGTATACATATATATATATATATATATATATATTATTCAGATTACGATTTCAGCAATTCTGTAACTGCACAGTTGCATTTTTTTGGAATAATCCACTTTTATCACAGCAGCATAAGGAAATACAATAAGGGGATCATATAAGATGAGAAGGCAGGTGAGCAATGTAACGGCTGACTAAGGCAATTCTGTAGATGTCTATGACCTTCAAAGTAGGAACAAATGCATCCAATATATCCGACCCCCCCCCCCCTCCTCTGTAATCCGCTTTTTGTCAGGAGTCCTGCCTTCTGCTAAGGGGTTATCCATTTCGGGCAACCCCTTTAAAGACCATCTGCACTCAAAATTCAACAATTTTAGGTGGTTTTGTCCATGCCCGGTGCTGTAAATAGTATTTACCCCTTTCAAGGTGTCACATTGACAGATTCCTGATGTCACATAGGGAATATTATCCCACTCCTCTTTGGAGAAATGCTATAGACACATTGCGAGGTTTTTCTATATGGACTGGCCACGTCCGGTCCTGCTACTTCATCTCTGTTGGATTTTCCGGTATGGCGGCTTCTTCAATTTCATGGCTAAGTTGAATACATATCGAGGTTTCGATTTCAGTAAGATTAGAAGCCTGGCACCATTCAACCAGCTTCCCATTACCAATGACATTTGGTTGTTTGGTTGATTTAAGGGGGCAATTCCTTTTTTACATAGGAGTTGGGTGAATTTGGTTCCTTTAAATAAATGCAGGAATATTTAAACAATTATATCATGAGTTTACTTGGTATTCAATGGGACAAATATTCGATAATAAGGAACATCTGATGATGAAGATGATGAACACTGACGTCCCTGTTATGTAAATCGTTATTAGTTACACGCACGAGGGAGCAGATAGAGAGCATTAACGGTTTAAAGGGTTGACCCTAGCAGATCCACGTCCACTAAGAAGGAGATGCCGTAATGACACAGGGTGATCGTGTCTTATAGGTGATTGGCATAATCAAAAATATTCCAAAAATGAGCGGCACGCTTCTGTAAAAAATAATTCCTTGAACTGTGGCCCCAGCAGGGACATGGCAGCCATTCAAATGGATCCACTCTTTGTTAATGGCTCATAAAGTGGGGTGCCAAGCGGATGACTCTTCTATAGCATCTATATGCCCCAATAGGGCATATTGACAGGGATTGTCTAAGTGAGAGAACCCCTTTAATCTCTTCGACTTCAGTTATTTTAATCATTGACCTTGGTCACCTTCAAGGGTAACTGAAGATACCAAAGACACAAAGTCCCCATTGATATACAGAGTTATATCCCCTGTTCTCTCTACGATTCTATAGTGCTATCATTATATTCATGAACCAGGAACCCCAGGATGAACACTGGTACAGGTCTTCCTAGATAGGGGATATGGATTATGGGATGACCCATTCGATTCAAACATGATCCTCATCAGAAATCTATGGGGGGGGGGGCCTCCTGTACTAGCTCTTTATCGTGATGGCACGACCACCCTGATGCTCCTCAACTTTTCCTTATGGACCCAAATAAATATGGACCCACCAGTGGCCTTTGAAAGTAAATTCCCTTTAGGGCTCTTTTTTTTTTTTGGTCGCTAGACTAGCAGAACTTCAGGTTCCTTGGGTTTTGGACTAAATAATTTGTATGGTTACCGGAGATTGGATGTTCCCAGCGTGCCTCTTGGCATTGGATGGCTCCAAAATGCTCAATGGATACATTTCGAGAGAATTGGCATTGAATTTTCCCAGATGTTTCGAACACTCAGGCCAGCCAATGACCGGTGGATATCCGCCTACGGTTGGAGTCTGTCGTGCTTGTGTGTTTTATTAAATAGGCGGCAACAATTGGCAAAAAATAGTCTAAATCTGCCTTTTTGGCCATTCAAAATCTCTAGTGTATGGCAAATTAGTAAACCAAATCCCATAGTTGTTCTTCGGACTAGTCACCATACAACCTTTCTAATAATTTTTTATAATAATTTGATTCCGATCCGTAAAAATCGACAGTTTTTGTCATAAAAAATAAAATCAAAAACATTTTAAAATAAAAAAAAGTTGCAACTCAACATAAAGTAATTGATGTAATAGGCTATGATGATAATCTGCTTACTGACCAGAAAACGGTCATGTACATTTCTGAAAGATTCTCAATTATAATAACATTATATATTTATAATATAATTTCATATAAAACAGACTTTATTGTTATTATACATTTTGTTTTATACACATAAAAAAACATTAAAAGAATTTCCAAATTTTGTAGTATATTGAGGGCAAAATGATTAATAGTAACTAGTATTTATGGAGGAATATTTGTTTTATAAAAAAAAAAAATATTATTATTGTTTTATATCAAATCTGATTTTATATATTTATAGTATCTTTTATAGTAATTATTGTCATAAATATCCTATAAAATGTGGACAGGATATTTAGGGCAAAATGATTGCAAAACAAAATGTAAAAAAAAAATACAATAAAATTATTTGCGGAAAATTCCAATAAAAATTCTCCATGTATACAGGTTTATTATTGATGGTAAAGTCACCTAAATTATTGGTTGTTCTCGCAAATATAACAATATATTATACTGATACAATATTAGTGCATGTTTGGTATTTTGTACTTAATTTCCAATGGTCTATGTTACTCTATGGCATTTTTTGGTTGTTACAAATATTTTTATTTGCCCCTTTAATAGGACGGACATTTGAAAAAAATAAATTGGGTATATATATATATATATATATATATTCTAAAGAGCTCAGGACTGGGGGAATTTCCATCGTTACTCTTAACCTTGGGTTTCAGGAAATTAAAGAATTGTAAAATATTTTTGCATTTCTTTTTGATGTTATTATTTATTTATTTTTTTTGATTAGCAAAAAGCAAAGTCTCATGGCTTTGGCATGAACTGGAGTATCAAGTAATATACATGTAGTAGTGGTTAAAGAAGTAAGTCCAAATTGAAGCAAATTTAGAAATATGTAATATGATAAAATAAGATGAATCTTACCTTGCTGGAATAAGAGGACTTGCTCCTTAGATTTTTTTGTAAACACAACGAGCACTAATTATAAGCTGCATGCTGGGTGTTAGAGCATATTAATAGCTACTTAGAGCAGCTCGCTGACATCATTAAGTACTGAGCTGTCAGACACACGTCTGAGGTTACATCTTACCTACAGCGATTGTTTAACACTGATACTATGAAGTGGAATATGGATGCCACCCATGCATTTCGTTTATGGGATGGAAATCTGAAATGGATGATGTGATAGGAAGTACACACTCTGGAATATTGAAATAAAGTCGGCAATGAAATGAAAAAACGCCCTTGATGCCCAAGGATAGGCGATTATTCTTAAATTCCCGGAGAACCCCTTTAAGTACAGCAGAGTTAACAATTTTAATGAAAAATCATAATTAAAATAGATTTTTAGTGTTCGGTTAGATAGAGCACATTCATAGATTGAACCTTAATTCCACTCACAAGGAACAGCAATGGGAGCGTACTGCGCGCCTTTGTTTGCCAGAATTGCATTACCTATTATTAATATTTGTTAAGTACCCCAGACTCAACCATTTAGATGAATAATCATAATTTAAATACATTTTTATTGTCAATCCAGATAGATCACAATCATTGGGAGAAGTGGTATTTTATATGCATGGAACGGCAATTATTCTATTTGCCACTAATATAAAATTCTTCATATATTTTTGGTACTTCAGTCTCAAAACCATGATAAAAAAAGCATCAATGTAATATTTCTTCAGATGCAGTATTGTATAATCAGGTGTTGTTTTGGTCCTACACATGGAACCGCAATGGGCTCTTACTGTGCACCCTTATTTTCCCAAATTTTGTTGTTGTTTTTTGGGACTTCAGTCTCAAAAATCATGATAAAGAAGCATTACTGTTATGTTGGTTGCCTTTTCAGATGAGTATGGTGTGATCATTGTAATTTTTTATTCTACATATGGAACCGCAATGGGGTCTTACTGTGCACCCTTTTTGTCCAAATTATGTATTATTAATGATATATTCAACAATCTTAATGAGAAATCAATAAAATTAATTTTCATCTTTACTTCAAATAGAACATAATCATTGAGAGAAGCGTTTTCTATCTGCATTGAACAGCAATGAGAGCTTACTGAAAAACTTTAATGGGTGATGTTTGTTTTTTTTTATGACATCATAATCTAACTATATAATACATGGACGCACTTTTTATTCTTGAACTGATGATACTTCCTTTATCTAGTTGACACAATCTTTCTTTTCATTATCCTCCTCCTGGTGAAATGATTTTGCCTTGGTTTTCCGGACATGCTGACCCATTCTGTTTATCTATTTTATGTTATTGCAGTTACTGTTTTAGTCCATGTTTCATTACGCCGGCCCTGTGTGTTCTTTGTATCCTGCTGTACCCGTACATTATGTTCTTTGTGCTCTAACCTTTAGTTTACACGACCCTGTGTGGTATCCTGGCGCTCTGCAATCACTTATTTCTTGTTTTTCTTTCTTGTTTGTTAAAGGCCATATGTACACCATTCAAAAAGTTTTTGTTTTTTTATTTTAATAAAAAATGTATCGCTGTGTTTTGTGCAACTTCCTAATTACTTTTTATTAAAAATTTATTTTACATTTTGAGATACAGCTGCTTTGTATCCTGTATATAGAGCAGCTGTATCTAGCGCTGAATCCTGTATCCGTCAGGTCAGCGTGACTGACGGTTTCAATGACCGCGGGTCCTGCGTGTCTCTGACAGGTCATAACTTAGATGTGATGGGTAACCGCTCGATCCCGCTGACCTGACTGATATAGGTCTCAGCGCTAGATACATCTGCTCTGTATAGAGGATACAAAGCAGCTGTATCTCAAAAAGTAAAAATAATTTTTTGTTGATAAAAAGGATTTAGAAAGTGGCACCAAACACACTGATAGACATTTTTATTTTAAAAAAAAAAGACAAAAAAAACTTTCAACGGTTTACATAGCTTTTAAACTCATCAAAAAAATATATATGTATAGTATGCAATGCTTCTTTGTTTGCTGGTGCCTCTTCCACTTGTTCTCTATTGAGGAGGTTAGAAAAAAATAATAAAATACTGAAGTTTAAGAAAAAAATATTATAGATGTGTACATATACACACATATATAGGTGTGTGTGTGTGTGTGATAGATATATATATATATATATATATATTATACACACACACACACACTTATGTGATACGTTGTATTCATTTACATATTTCTACTATGTATGATAATATAAACTAGTGATGTGTAGAGATGTTTGCTGCTTACTTTGTGCAGATTCAAGTTAATGTTGCTGTAAATCTTTGCAGACCTCGTTCGCGCGGCTGGAGCCACGGAGCAGCTTTATCTGCGTGGAGGGATTATATTACCCGATTGTCTTGGAGGCTATATTTGGAAGAACTTCTGAGTAAGCATATATTTAATCTGTGACATCAGAGGACAAATGTGACTCCAGCATGTGAGAGTACAGCTGAGGGAAAGAGAAGAAAAAAATACATTTAGGGTGAGCGCACACGTAGCGTAAATACTGCGCATTTTCCGCAACCGATTTCGTTGCAGAAAATTGGCAGCAGAATACAGCAGCAGCAGCAAAGTGGATGTAAGAGAACAAATCTCCTCCAGACGCTGCGTAAACGATAAGCGGTAAAAAACGCTCAGAAATTGACCTGCGGTGCGTTTTTTTTATTCCGCAGCATGTCAATTGTATTTGCGTAATCGCTGCTTAATTGTTACATTTCCCCATTTAATTCAGTGGGGAGGTAAAACCCACAACAAATAGCAGGAAAAGCAGTGATTCCGCCGGGAAAAAAAAAACGCAACTCAAAAAAAAATTTTTTATACTTACCCAGAATTCTGATTCTTCGTCCAGGTCGGCCTCAATGGATGATGTTTCATCCCATGTGACCGCTGCAGCCAATCACAGGCTGCAGCAGTCACATGGGATAAAATGTCATCCCAGGGCTGCGGAACGTCAGGACTTTTTTCAGTGCAGTACTTCTGCAGAGGACATTCAAGCCGAAAAACTGCATCACAATTTACTTTTACGCAGCGTATTCGAACTGTGTGAACATAGCCTAATACAGCACTTTCACTCATTTACTGACTAGCATATGGGGTCACTGCAGCAGGACTCATACTCAGCAAAATAATGAGTGCAGCTCTGAAGTATAATACAGGATATAACTCAGGATCAGTACAGGATAAGTAATGTAATGTATGTACACAGTGACTGCACCAGCAGAATAGTGAGTGCAGCTCTGAGTATAATACAGGATGTAACTCAGGATCAGTACAGAATATGTAATGTATGTACACAGTGACTCCACCAGCAGAATAGTGAGTGCAGCTCTGAAGTATAATACAGGATATAACTCAGGATCAGTACAGGATAAGTAATGTAATGTATGTACACAGTGACACCACCAGCAGAATAGTGAGTGCAGCTCTGGAGTATAATACAGGATGTAACTCAGGATCAGGACAGGATAAGTAATGTATGTACACAGTGACTCCACCAGCAGAATAGTGAGTGCAGCTCTGGAGTATAATACAGGATGTTATATATAAACTAGAATAGGCTGCACAGGGTATATCTCTGAGCACCATTATACAATCAGAGCAACGAGAAATACATTTCCAAGCCCAACACTGTTGCTGTCCTGACCGCTCATCTTTTGATGTTGTTCCATGAGAATTCATATTTGCATTTTTTATGCGACACTTCTAATCCCAGACTGTCTAAAAACAGCCAGTACAGACCCGAATTTGTGTTCATCCTAAAATAATTTTCTTTTTCATCTAAATAATGTAATTCATCATTCGCTGCACAGTTCATAATTCTGTCAGATCAGCCAAGTATAACAGCGAGGCCAAATCTAGAGTCTCCGATGGCTGCGACCCGCGACTACTCGGAGGTTAACCAAACGTTAGAAGTCTAGATAAACACACTGGCCAAATACTGGAACATTACCAGTCCACGGCTGGACCCAAAAACGGTCTCCTTCCCTGGACGTGGGCTGGTTGAATGAATTATACTTCACAAGAACATTTTTTTTCCATTGATATAGCTGCATGGGGTGATTTTTGGGTACATATAAAATGAAGTTGATATAAAAAAAATTTTTAAAGGGGGTTTGACCTTGCACTATAAATAAAAGACATTTTTTAATTTTATTTTATATTTAAAGTGGTTTATTAACCCCCCTCCTTACATATTACTCACATGTGCACAAAATTACCCCTTGTGAATGTGATACAACTGGGTGACCACCTTTACGACAGCTGTAATGACGGCCATATTGGTGGTCACTCAGTTTTCCCAGACACAGATATAGCTATATATAACATTAGAGTACAATTTGTAGCCACTTGGCAGACGAGGGCGACGTACCTGAGCTTTATAAACATCCTCAGAGTCATTTAAGATACTTAAGGAAAGTAAGAATAACATGGTGAGTGAAATAGAGATCTGGATCAGCCGAGAGCCTTGACTGGGGGGTGACGCACATGGATTATTCTTCTGGGTGAGCGGTTAAGATTTCAGCTGCCTCAGCATATGTGGCCATTCAATAGACACTGAGCACGTGAGTCATAATGGCTTAAAGGGCAGCTCCACTTTAAACCCCCAGTTTATTGCCTTAAAGGGGGTGTCCAGTTTACAAAACCCATTTTCATATACCCTATAAGAGTCGAGAGCGGTTACAGAGAAGGTCTCTTGCTCTGGAGGACCTGTCCTGTCCTGTATTACACAGGACAACCCAATGATCTGAATAGACACTGTGTAATGCTTAGTTCCCCCTGTGGTGGCGCTGCAGGGAAACTTCACACTTACTACCAGGTTTCCCCACAGATTACAGCTGATCGCTGGGGGATCCCAGTCGGGGAACATTTTGTGATCAGGTTATTTTGAAGTCGGGATTGTCCAAAGCGGAGGGGTTATCTGGGACTTTTACCTATCACTAGTGATTGGCTGCTGCGGCACTTTAAAGGAGAACTCCACACTGGACCAATATTTTTACAGCAGCTCACATTTTAAATCTATATGAAATGTTGAGTAACTTTACAAGTAATTTGCTTTATTTATCTTCAGATACATCTCGTTCTTATTCTCCAGTCACATCTAAAGCTGAATGTAAAATCTTAGTGGAGTTGCCTATTAGCAGAGTCTCGTGTGTTGTGGGAAATGATAAATCACATGGTGGTCAGAAAGAGATGAGCGGTCAGTCTATAGAGTGCCGGCAAGCTGCAGGCGGATTTCAAGCAGCAACCAGAATCGTGAATGCAGCTCAGGATGTGAGTGGAGAAGTCTCAATTGATGTAGACTTTGTGAAGAGTGGAGATACATCAGTAATGCTTTCCTTAGCTGTGGGAGAGTTTTAAAAACGTAAAGCCGATGTCCAATAGTGGCGTTAATATTGTGTAGTTTTCGACAATACTTTCCTGCTATTTATTCTCTTGAGTGTTGGCTGCATTTTAGTTCTGTTCTATTAGGTCACAGCCACGATCCGTGACTCCAGCTTAGCTGCATTGCCTTTTGGAGCCTGAGGTAGTCTGAAATCCACCTCCTGTCGTTAGTGGCTTTTCCCCCCAACTTCATGCTTTACACTGCAGCTCTGCTTGTTCTAATTGGCTGCTGGGTATAAGTGTATATGAAACCCACATTTATCAGACATTGATGGCATAGCCCATAGATGGGAATGTCCCTTTAAATATATTAACATGCGCAAAGAAATGTGTTAGCTGGTCGTGGGTGTGAATACTTTTGCAAGACACTGTATATATAAATAACTGAACCGGTCAATGTTATGTTAAAAAGCTCTTTATTCATAGTGAGATTATAACAATATTATAAATAGACCACCGACCGTGTATATATAATAAATAAGTACTAGAAATTCTCTGATATATATATTGTTCATAATTCATGGCAGCCCAACTGTTGTCAAACTACAAGTCCCAGCATGACATGCAGGTATACTTCCTGGATCTTTAAAGGGGAATTCCACCTAAATGTATAGGACATACAGGTATGTCAGAAGGCAACATCAGTGGGGTCTATCGGCTGGGATCCCCCCAACACTTTGTAGACCTGCTCAACCCCTTGGGTGTCAGCGCTTTCCATTGATCTGAGAATCCGGAGAAAAAAGCTCCACGTATTTGTGTGCCCGATCTGCCAAATTTATGATCTGCCGCCCCCCCCCTCCCCCTCCACCCCCCCCCTCCACCTGTTTGGTGGACAGGTTGTGAATTGCTCACCCCACCATATTTACCTAATTTGACAGAGGGTGCAAAGTGTTAAAGGGTCACTCCGGGCAAAACAGCTGCACTGCGGTGAGACTAATGCAGTGTCTGAGGGGTGCATGTCATTTTCCAGCCCCTCATTTTTGCCCGGAGTGTTCCTTTAATTTTAAAGTGAATGTCACAAGCTACACTATATACAGTATATACACGGCTACACTGTCCTCGGGAGATCTGTTTAATTGATGGAAAGAATAATTCTGTGCAAAGATCTAAATGTTCAATCCATTCATCTAGAAATAGATCTAAATATAAGAGTAGATAAATTAGCTATATAGTGCCCAGGTACTAGACAATAAAACAGCGCCCCCTATAAACTAAAAAACGCGGAGGAGCGGTGATGTGCACGGTGATTGACCGGATCTGCAAAAGACTGCTGACAGTCTGGTTCTACTACCAGCCAAAGACCTTCACCTTGTCTCTATTCCCCTCTAAGAGACCAATGGACAAGTCACTCAATCTCACAAGACGTGCACTTTTGTCTCCTTAAATACTCTGTGCTGCTGGGGATCCTCATTCCACTCGACCTCCCACTTGTGAGGAAGAAAAAAGGACACATCATGACCTCAACTCCTGTCCTTACTAACATCATCACGTGAGGGGACAGGTATCGCACAAAATCAGCACACCACTCTCCTCAAATACTCTGTGCCACTGTGGGATCCTACTTTTTCTAGTATGCTGCTGGTGACCCTGCCCCTTCCACTATGTGACTCCCAATTTGTGACCTCCTACTTGTCTCCATTCCCCTCCATTCACATCATTACACTTCCCCTGTCACATGCAGTCCTGCCCTTATAACATCATCTCATGAGTGGACAGGTCACTGCCTCCCACAAAATCAGCACACTGCTCTCCTGAAATGCTCGGTGCCACTGTGGAATCCTACTTCTAATATCATTCTCCATTCCCCTTCTCATTTTATAACATTACCTCAGTCACTTGCAGCCCTTTCCTCACTAACATCATCACATGAGTGGATAGGTCACTGTCCCCCACAAAGTCAGCACACTCCTCTCCTGCTGATGATGCATATGGTATAATTTGATTGGCCACCGGGTGTTCTGCCGCCTCACAGACTTCACAGCAATGTTTGTAGCATGATATCCAGTTGCAGTCCGCGCATACATCTCCGCTCGATGGAGGGCTTTGTAAATATCCCCCAAATTTTGGGGTTCAACTAAACTAAAGCCGCACATCGTGCTACGCAGTGCTTTCTTAAAGGGGCCATAACGTGTAAAAGTTCCAAGGCTAAGAATGTTTACATTTCACTTCATTCTATTTTGGGTTGAGTATGAATCAGATACAAAGCAGCATCACACATAATAATAATAATAATAACAACAATATAATACACCGCCAACCATGTGCAAAGTGACAAACTATGTAGCGGCCGCACAGTAATCCCTGTAAGGCACCTGTTCTTCAAAATTCAAGACCGCCGAGGCAGCATTTCCCATCAAAACACGGTGGAAGATTCTAAACTTTCTGTGTCCTCTTCTCTCTGTGATATCCAGCGTTCTGCTTGGGCAGGGAAGACTTTATCTACAATATATATTTGGCATTCCAGAGGAATTTTAGTCCTGTTTTGAGAAAAAAAAAAAAATATTGTAAAATTAGAGAATTGAAAAAATTGCATTTTATTTAAATTTTAAATATTTTTTTAATTATTTTTGTAATTTTTTTTCCTGTGGTTTTATAAAAGGTGACAATTTAGATATTTTTTTGTCCTTGATTTTTTTTTGTTTTTACATATTTATTTGAAAAATGTAAAATGTATTACTTTATTTTTTGTTTACATTGCATTCTAGATTTTTTTTTGTGTGTAGCGTTAAGTTTTTATAGATTTTTTTTATCATACTTTTTATTGTACAATTGCTTGGGCATTTTTTATTTTTTTAAATTATAAACTTTTTATATTAACAAAATTTTGTAAATTTTTTGTTTTTTTACTAAAACTTTCAGCTTAAATGATCCAAGTTGATTACATAATTTTGCATTTTGTTTTGAACTAAAAAAAAGAAATATCGTGTCAATGGCTTCACGTTCTGTTTATGTAGATTCAAAGCGAGTTCTCTTTCTATGTGAAATCTCGTGGATAATAAACCTTATGTCATTTTTAAGAAGGATCACAGATGGTTTTTAAATAATCTAAAGCTGGCCTGAAGCTTACATTTTTTTTAGATTTTTATTTGAAATGTTCAGCTGGCGGAAGGCATTTTATTATAAAGAGATGGGAACAAAGTGGGGGCCCCTCCAGCAGGGAATGGAAGATTAACGTGGAGAAATATTAAAAGGCCTGTGATATTAACAAAAGCGGAATAAGACGTCTTTTTACTTGACGTAAGGAAAGTAGAGGCTTCTAGCGGCCGCACGTACACAAAGGCGAATTCATACAAAAAAAAAAATCCCTGGGAAAATAGGTCAGCACACAATCTGTAGGCAAGATAGATCTTTTTATTTTTTATTACTAGCTTAAAAAAAATAAAAAAATTAAATTGGATGTTTTTTAATGCCCAATTTAAATGCTACCAAATATTCCAACCTCACCTTTCCCCTCAAAACTTTGGATGCAAGTCAGACCAATGTCAGGCTGAAGACATTTTAACAGAAAGCCCTTTGCTTTTTTCAGCTGCCCGATCACCTGGACTCTCACGATCACAGTCTTAGGCTAGATTAACATGACCGAGTGCCACTTGGGCCATTTTTCACATCCGAGTCGCACCCGTGAGGGACCAGTCTTCACGGATCCCTCATAGACTTGAGTCTATCGAGGGATCCGTGAAAACAGATGAAAATAGGACATGTCCTATTTTTCCACGGGCCCGTCACACATTAAAATACATGTGTCTTGTTTTAACGGCCATAACACGGACGTATACTACGGTCGTCCTACATTTTCCTTCACCTGGTGCAAATATTCAGCTTGTTGCCCTATCCCGGTCTCTAAATACCCTGGCCAAAATTGAGTGGCTTATTGGCAGTACCAACGGCCCATGCCCCCTAGACACCCCTGGCCATGATACCAGAAAAAGTTAAATAATTCTAATAATATATATATTTGAAGAATCTCCACTGGAATTTTTTTTTCCTTTTTTGAATTATTTTTTCATTTCCCATCTGTTTTTGTTTTTCTAATACCTTGTGCTGTCGTGACTCTAGAGGTTTCTACACCATGTAAAAAATATCAGGAGCAGAAGGGAAACTTATGGGTTCAATTCAACTTAATGTGGAATGACAATGGACCATTGGGCTATAACTAGACTTGTAATGGATCGGGGCGGTTGTCCCGAGACAATGATGAAGACGGTGCAATAATAAGGCGTCAACATCTGTGGGAGTTTTTCTGGGTGACTCATAGGCCGCACTCTCGTAGTCAAAGGCCCAGTCTGAACTGAAATATTGCATCAAAATGATGCACTTTTTTGAAAAAAAAAAAATCAAAAAGTTACATTTTTTTTAGACATTGAATGTAAAACCAGATACTATATAATAAATCGGAAATATTTGCGCCTTATTAAAGCAAAGTCCATTAAGAAAGCGACTTGAGACTGAACCTCTCGGAGCCATTCGTGCTAGGAGATGGGAAGGAGGGAGAGGCTTCCAGGCGAGAGGAGGAGGCACCGTGCAAGGAACAGGAC
This sequence comes from Rhinoderma darwinii, assembly GCF_050947455.1. Classification (NCBI taxonomy): domain Eukaryota; kingdom Metazoa; phylum Chordata; class Amphibia; order Anura; family Rhinodermatidae; genus Rhinoderma; species Rhinoderma darwinii. The sequence continues at coordinate 140,388,857 of NC_134692.1, read as the reverse complement.
TGGCTTTCTTCAGGACAAGCAGGCAAGAGGTTTCCGGGTAATTTAGCCAGGGGACTGCTCAGCGGGGACAGCTGTACAAACGAAACAGACAAATGACAATGAGAAGGAGGAAATGGAACAAAAGGTGCAGCTGAAATACTGGACAATCAGGCAAGAAACAAACGATGGACTCCGTGACCTGTTAGTGAGTGTCCGCTCTTCAACACCATTTTTTTTTTTTCATCTAAATAGGTTCAAAATCTGCGCGAATTAATTACTAATATAACTTTATAGTGGTCAGAGCTCCTGATATAGAGATTTAAAGTCTCTGCATAGACAAAGTTAAATGATAATGTTCTGGTTGTCTGCAGTCACCACTAGGGGGAGCTTACTGAACTCAATAGAATAGTAGGCAGTAAGCTCCCCCTAGTGGTGGCTACAGACAACCAGAACGTTATCATTTACCTTCATGTTGAGGATTTGGAATTGTATCAGGAAAAAAGGAACTCCGACCGATATAAAGTTATATTAAGAAATGAATCAGTACAAATGTTGAGTGCTTTTTGATGAAAAAAAAAAACCACAAAACAAAATGGTATCCTGCACCCCAAGTGTCAGTGTGTCATTATCCTGTACCCCAAGTGTCAGTGTATCATTATCCTGCACCCCAAGTGTCAGTGTATCATTATCCTGCACCCCAAGTGTCAGTGTATCATTATCCTGTACCCCAAATGTCAGTGTGTCATTATCCTGTACCCCAAGTGTCAGTGTCATTATCCTGTACCCCAAGTGTCAGTGTATCATTATCCTGTACCCCAAGTGTCAGTGTGTCATTATCCTGCACCCCAAGTGTCAGTGTGTCATTATCCTGTACCCCAAGTGTCAGTGTATCATTATCCTGCACCCCAAGTGTCAGTGTATCATTATCCTGCACCCCAAGTGTCAGTGTATCATTATCCTGTACCCCAAGTGTCAGTGTGTCATTATCCTGTACCCCAAGTGTCAGTGTCATTATCCTGTACCCCAAGTGTCAGTGTATCATTATCCTGTACCCCAAGTGTCAGTGTGTCATTATCCTGCACCCCAAGTGTCAGTGTGTCATTATCCTGTACCCCAAGTGTCAGTGTATCATTATCCTGCACCCCAAGTGTCAGTGTATCATTATCCTGTACCCCAAGTGTCAGTGTGTCATTATCCTGCACCCCAAGTGTCAGTGTGTCATTATCCTGTACCCCAAGTGTCAGTGTATCATTATCCTGCACCCCAAGTGTCAGTGTATCATTATCCTGCACCCCAAGTGTCAGTGTATCATTATCCTGTACCCCAAGTGTCAGTGTGTCATTATCCTGTACCCCAAGTGTCAGTGTGTCATTATCCTGTACCCCAAGTGTCAGTGTCATTATCCTGTACCCCAAGTGTCAGTGTATCATTATCCTGTACCCCAAGTGTCAGTGTGTCATTATCCTGCACCCCAAGTGTCAGTGTGTCATTATCCTGTACCCCAAGTGTCAGTGTATCATTATCCTGTACCCCAAGTGTCAGTGTGTCATTATCCTGCACCCCAAGTGTCAGTGTCATTATCCTGCACCCCAAGTGTCAGTGTGTCATTATCCTGCACCCCAAGTGTCAGTGTATCATCTTTATATTCGCACATTCTGTATGTTACACCATGAATCTTCTCTTTTGTTGGTTACTCTGTAATATAAATAGATTCTTTCCCGTCAGATTTCACTTCGCTCCATATACACAAGCAAAAAAAAAAAAAAAAAATGAGACCAGGAAAGGCAACAAAGTAACAAAACCATCCCCTAAATCAATGACCCTTGAATATGGAGACAATGTATCCTTATAATGGACACTACTTTACAGCGGAGATATTCGGTCCTGCACATGTTTAGTACATTGAGTTTTCCTTCGACAACGTGCAATAGAAGGTGAAGCAATGCCGACTGTGTGGTATATTTGGTAGCCCCAACATCTAAGGATTACAAGCCAACTCTTCCCCGCCATAATGATCCACACAAGTTATAAAGTGAATCTCCACCTTTTATCATAATTTTTATTTATTTTTTTGATACAGAGCGCCAAATACCCTGGAAAGAGGGAGTTACATAAAACGATTCTGTCTGCCTGCAGTCTCCACTAGGGGGAGCTAACTGCATATGGTCTTATTATTGAGCTCAACGTATAAATATATTTACAGTAGTGTCCTAAACTCCCCCTAGTGGTGGCTGCAATCAGATTATTTTTTTTTTAAATGTAACTGTCTGTGCAGTGGATTTAGAGCTCTGTATAAAACAAGTAGAGCTCTGATCTATTCAGAAATTAGCATCTAATTGAGTAGAGCTGCAATACCAGATAAAACACATGGACAAGTGTGGCGCCGTTTCTGGAATAAAGCAGCTGTATTTCTCTAACTTTATACAAACACTTTATAATAAAAAAAATAAAATAAAAAAAAACTACCCCTCCCCCCACCACAGTCACCATAGGCCTCTTGCTGCTTTGGATATTTTGTCAGTATGTAATGCATCATTTGTGAATATGGGAACGCAGACTTTGTTGGGAATGGCTAATTTTGCCTTTCAGACAAAAAAAATTGCTCTCTGGGGATTTTACCAGAAACCGAATGAATTTAACACTGAGAGGCCTGGGAAGTTTCATTCGGAGAAGCTAAAAAATGAGGAGGAGCGGAATTTCCTGTCAATGATCCAACGAGAAAATAATCTCTTCTTAAATGTTTAAACAAGTAAATCACATTATCCTTTCATGTAGAACCAGCGCTGCAGACCATTGATGATCATTTCCCAATTCTCCAGTAGGTGGCGACAGGGATTCATAGAATATTACACTGCGATTGGGCAACTCTGTTGTGGTATATTATTGGTAATAGTTTCATTTTAAAGGGGTCGTCTGTTCACATGCCCTATTTAGACATATAGACGTCATATGCTCAGGACCCCCTCTATGTGCCAGAATAGAGAGCCGCTTAATGAGACAACCCCTTTAATGAGCAATGTATAATATGAGTCTATAGAACATCACATCTACTTGTCTATATGAGAGTGATGAAAGATTGCAGAAACCGCAGGGGCGTACCAGGCCGAGACGTATATTTTTAAGGCATTATTTTTGGGTACATATACTGTAGCATTACATTCGGCTGTGGCTGACCGTGACAGGAGAAAGGGAGACCTTTATACGGATTGATGTGCGTCAAGGGTTAAACGGCCGGGACGTGAGTTTTCTGTAATGCCGGTCATTACTGCGGGAATGTGGCGGTCAATCACAGCCACACACTCGTTCTTGATCACGTGGGCACAGTGTTGTGACTGCTCAATAAGTGGTGGCGTACATGTTAGGGGTAAAAGGGGTAGAGGTGGTCTCATATTAAAGGCATTGTCTGTGGTGACAGCTGCCATGTTGATCAGCTGATCGCTACTGGTCTGTTTCCTGAGACCGCCAACAAGCCGCTGATTTTGCAGGGTAAATTTGCGGCAAGCTGCTAATTTTCCCTGCAGCGGCCACTACAGGAAAAATTTAGTATTACTTTCGTCCATTTATATGCAGGGGATCCGTCCTCCATGACGTCCATATGTTCTAAACCCCTAAACCATTAGGACAACCCCTTCACTGCCTGTTTAATAAATAGTTCTGCAACTTTCTAATATGCTTTGTGTTTCAATTCCTTAATGTTTTCAGGATCTCTGCTTGCACTGGGTCTTGGTCCGTTTCAATGCATAAACTAATATTTGCATTCACTAGCAGCAAGCAGTGATCTTCGAAAAGGTAAGGAATTTAAACTAATCATATTAACCATTTAATTTTATCATTTCAGAAATGCACAACTTATAGTTTATTGCTCTGTTTATTCAGGCTTTAGCTGAACACATTAATCAAACCACATAGTCTCAAAGTATTCAGACTTACCACCGACTGCCAGGAGTCATATGTGCGGTCCAACTAAATAGTAATATAATAAATCCAGAAAGGAAATAGTCATGGAGGACAAGTTACTGACAAAGCCACCGAGAAGATGTCGCAGTACAACCCATGCACCTCTCATCTGGAAATCACATCCTTTATTTTATTACTTCCAGATCTCTCAGCCGTGATGAATAATTTACAGATATGACACATTAGCCTAGAGAAAGAGGAGCAGGAGCTACTATAATACTGCCCCCTATATACAGGAATATAACTACTATAATACTGCCCCCTATGTACAAGAATATAACTACTATAATACTGCCCCCTATATACAAGAATATAACTACTATAATACTGCCCCCTATATACAAGAATATAACTACTATAATACTGCCCCCTATATACAAGAATATAACTACTATAATACTGCCCCCTATATACAAGAATATAACTACTATAATACTGCTCCTATATACAAGAATATAACTACTATAATACTGCTCCTATATACAAGAATATAACTACTATAATACTGCCCCCTATATACAAGAATATAACTACTATAATACTGCCCCTATATACAAGAATATAACTACTATAATACTGCTCCTATATACAAGAATATAACTACTATAATACTGCCCCTATATACAAGAATATAACTACTATAATACTGCTCCTATATACAGGAATATAACTACTATAATACTGCCCCCTATATACAAGAATATAACTACTATAATACTGCCCCTATATACAAGAATATAACTACTATAATACTACCCCTATATACAAGAATATAACTACTATAATACTGCCCCCTATATACAAGAATATAACTACTATAATACTGCCCCCTATATACAAGAATATAACTACTATAATACTGCCCCCTATGTACAGGAATATAACTACTATAATACTACCCCTATATACAAGAATATAACTACTATAATACTACCCCTATATACAAGAATATAACTACTATAATACTGCTCCTATATACAAGAATATAACTACTATAATACTGCCCCCTATATACAAGAATATAACTACTATAATACTGCCCCCTATGTACAGGAATATAACTACTATAATACTGCCCCCTATATACAGGAATATAACTACTATAATACTTCCCCCTATGTACAAGAATATAACTACTATAATACTGCCCCCTATGTACAGGAATATAACTACTATAATACTGCCCCCTATATACAGGAATATAACTACTATAATACTGCCCCCTATGTACAAGAATATAACTACTATAATACTGCCCCCTATGTACAAGAATATAACTACTATAATACTGCACCTATATACAAGAATATAACTACTATAATACTGTCCCCTATATACAAGAATATAACTACTATAATACTGCTCCTATATACAAGAATATAACTACTATAATACTGCTCCCTATATACAAGAATATAACTACTATAATACTGCTTCCTATATAAAAGAATATAACTACTATAATACTGCCCCTATATACAAGAATATAACTACTATAATACTGCTCCTTATATACAAGAATATAACTACTATAATACTGCCCCTATATACAAGAATATAACTACTATAATACTGCCCCTATATACAAGAATATAACTACTATAATACTGCTCCTATATACAAGAATATAACTACTATAATACTGCCTCCTATATACAAGAATATAACTACTATAATACTGCCCCTATATACAAGAATATAACTACTATAATACTGCCCGCTATGTACAAGAATATAACTACTATAACACTGCCCCTATATACAAGAATATAACTACTATAATACTGCCCCCTATATACAAGAATATAACTACTATAATACTGCTCCCTATATACAAGAATATAACTACTATAATACTGCCCCCTATATACAAGAATATAACTACTATAATACTGCTCCCTATATACAAGAATATAACTACTATAATACTGCCCCCTATATACAAGAATATAACTACTATAATACTGCTCCCTATATACAAGAATATAACTACTATAATACTGCCCCCTATATACAAGAATATAACTACTATAATACTGCCCCTATATACAAGAATATAACTACTATAATACTGCTGCTATATACAAGAATATAACTACTATAATACTGCTCCTATATACAAGAATATAACTACTATAATACTGCTCCCTATATACAAGAATATAACTACTATAATACTGCCCCTATATGCAAGAACATAACTAGTATAATACTGCTCCTATATACAAGAATATAACTACTATAATACTGCTCCTATATACAAGAATATAACTACTATAATACTGCTCCCTATATACAGGAATATAACTACTATAATACTGCTCCTATATACAAGAATATAACTACTATAATACTGCCCCCTATATACAAGAATATAACTACTATAATACTCCCCCTATATACAAGAATATAACTACTATAATACTGCTCCTATATACAAGAATATAACTACTATAATACTGCTCCCTATATACAGGAATATAACTACTATAATACTGCCCTCTATATACAAGAATATAACTACTATAATACTGCCCCCTATATACAAGAATATAACTACTATAATACTGCCCCCTATATACAAGAATATAACTACTATAATACTGCTCCCTATATACAGGAATATAACTACTATAATACTGCCCTCTATATACAAGAATATAACTACTATAATACTGCTCCTATATACAAGAATATAACTACTATAATACTCCCCCTATATACAAGAATATAACTACTATAATACTGCTCCTATATACAAGAATATAACTACTATAATACTGCTCCCTATATACAAGAATATAACTACTATAATACTGCTCCCTATATACAAGAATATAACTACTATAATACTGCCCCCTATATACAAGAATATAACTACTATAATATTGCTCCCTATATACAAGAATATAACTACTATAACACTGCTCCTATATACAAGAATATAACTACTATAATACTGCCCCCTATATACAAGAATATAACTACTATAATACTGCTCCTATATACAAGAATATAACTACTATAATACTGCTCCTATATACAAGAATATAACTACTATAATACTGCCTCCTATGTACAAGAATATAACTACTATAATACTGCCCCCTATGTACAAGAATATAACTACTATAATACTGCCCCCTATGTACAAGAATATAACTACTATAATACTGCCCCCTATGTACAAGAATATAACTACTATAATACTGCCCCCTATGTACAAGAATATAACTACTATAATACTGCCCCCTATGTACAAGAATATAACTACTATAATACTGCCCCCTATGTACAAGAATATAACTACTATAATACTGCCCCTATATACAAGAATATAACTACTATAATACTGCCCCTATATACAAGAATATAACTACTATAATACTGCCTCCTATATACAAGAATATAACTACTATAATACTGCCCCTATATACAAGGATATAACTACTATAATACTGCCTCCTATGTACAAGAATATAACTACTATAATACTGCCCCCTATGTACAAGAATATAACTACTATAATACTGCCCCCTATGTACAAGAATATAACTACTATAATACTGCCCCCTATATACAAGAATATAACTACTATAATACTGCTCCCTATATACAAGAATATAACTACTATAATACTGCCCCCTATATACAAGAATATAACTACTATAATACTGCTCCTATATACAAGAATATAACTACTATAATACTGCTCCTATATACAAGAATATAACTACTATAATACTGCCCCCTATATACAAGAATATAACTACTATAATACTGCCCCCTATATACAAGAATATAACTACTATAATACTGCCCCCTATATACAAGAATATAACTACTATAATACTGCCCCCTTTGTACAAGAATATAACTACTATAATACTGCTCCCTATATACAAGAATATAACTACTATAATACTGCCCCCTATATACAAGAATATAACTACTATAATACTGCCCCCTATATACAAGAATATAACTACTATAATACTGTCCCCTATATACAAGAATATAACTACTATAATACTGCCCCCTATATACAAGAATATAACTACTATAATACTGCCCCCTATATACAAGAATATAACTACTATAATACTGCCCCCTATATACAAGAATATAACTACTATAATACTGCCCCCTCTATACAAGAATATAACTACTATAATACTGCCCCCTATATACAAGAATATAACTACTATAATACTGCCCCCTATATACAAGAATATAACTACTATAATACTGCCCCTATATACAAGAATATAACTACTATAATACTGCCCCTATATACAAGAATATAACTACTATAATACTGCCCCTATATACAAGAATATAACTACTATAATACTGCCTTCTATATACAAGAATATAACTACTATAATACTGCCTCCTATACACAAGAATATAACTACTATAATACTGCCCCCTATATACAAGAATATAACTACTATATTACTGCTCCTATATACAAGAATATAACTACTATAATACTGCCTCCTATATACAAGAATATAACTACTATAATACTGCCCTTATATACAAGAATATAACTACTATAATACTGCCCCTATATACAAGAATATAACTACTATAATACTGCTCCCTATATACAAGAATATAACTACTATAATACTGCTCCTATATACAAGAATATAACTACTATAATACTGCTCCTATATACAAGAATATAACTACTATAATACTGCTCCTATATACAAGAATATAACTACTATAATACTGCCCCTATATACAAGAATATAACTACTATAATACTGCCCCCTATATACAAGAATATAACTACTATAATACTGCCTCCTATATACAAGAATATAACTACTATAATACTGCCCCCTATATACAAGAATATAACTACTATAATACTGCCCCCTATATACAAGAATATAACTACTATTATACTACCCCTATATACAAGAATATAACTACTATAATACTGCCCCTATATACAGGAATATAACTACTACAATACTGCACCTATATACAAGAATATAACTACTATAATACTGCCCCTTATATACAAGAATATAACTACTATAATACTGCCCCCTATATACAAGAATATAACTACTATAATACTGCCCCTATATACAAGAATATAACTACTATAATACTGCCCCCTATATACAGGAATATAACTACTATAATACTGCCCCTATATACAAGAATATAACTACTATAATACTGCACCTATATACAAGAATATAACTACTATAATACTGCCCCTTATATACAAGAATATAACTACTATAATACTGCCCCCTATATACAAGAATATAACTACTATAATACTGCCCCCTATATACAAGAATATAACTACTATAATACTGCCCCCTATATACAAGAATATAACTACTATAGTACTGCCCCCTATATACAAGAATATAACTACTATAATACTGCCCCTATATACAAGAATATAACTACTATAATACTGCTCCCTATATACAAGAATATAACTACTATAATACTGCCCCCTATATACAAGAATATAACTACTATAATACTGCCCCCTATATACAAGAATATAACTACTATAATACTGCCCCTATATACAAGAATATAACTACTATAATACTGCTCCTATATACAAGAATATAACTACTATAATACTGCCCCTATATACAAGAATATAACTACTATAATACTGCTCCCTATATACAAGAATATAACTACTATAATACTGCCCCCTATATACAAGAATATAACTACTATAATACTGCCCCTATATACAAGAATATAACTACTATAATACTGCCCCCTATATACAAGAATATAACTACTATAATACTGCCCCCTATATACAAGAATATAACTACTATAATACTGCTCCCTATATACAAGAATATAACTACTATAATACTGCCCCCTATATACAAGAATATAACTACTATAATACTGCTCCTATATACAGGAATATAACTACTATAATACTGCTCCTATATACAAGAATATAACTACTATAATACTGCCCCCTATATACAAGAATATAACTACTATAATACTGCTCCCTATATACAGGAATATAACTACTATAATACTGCTCCTATATACAAGAATATAACTACTATAATACTGCCCCTATATACAAGAATATAACTACTATAATACTGCTCCCTATATACAAGAATATAACTACTATAATACTGCCCCCTATATACAAGAATATAACTACTATAATACTGCCCCTATATACAAGAATATAACTACTATAATACTGCCCCCTATATACAAGAATATAACTACTATAATACTGCTCCTATATACAGGAATATAACTACTATAATACTGCTCCTATATACAAGAAACAGTCCATCAGAGGTTTGTGTACATGAGCCACATGATTTCTGGAGCCTGTTTCGTTGCTCCCTCTGCTATCACTATGGTAAGAGGGTGGATTAGAGGGGTAAATACTTTCTGTGACGGAACCTCAATGAAGATTTTGTTTTTTAACTCTAAGTTCCACATTGCAGCCTGGACGGCAGAAAGAGATGGGAACATAAACACTTGGACTATTCTTAGAGCACGTATATATCTGGATGTTCCTATATATATATATATATATATATATATATATATATATATATATATATACCGTGATTAGGAAGTTTCTTCAAAATGAGGAAAATGTATTGCAACCTTTTTTTTATTTTTTCAATCCTTATAAAATAAGTAGCACTTTTGCAAGTAGTTGTGATTAAAAATCACCAAGCGTTTTGTGTATACAGCATTAATGCAAAACTATGTGTCTTCATGGTTACAGCCTACAAGAATGCGCATTAGCAATAAGTAGGGGACAGATTGAAGGGAGTATGACTGCAGGTTCACACGTCACATCGCTTATTTGTAATCTGTAACGCTGGAGATACATAGGCCTGCATATAAGCTGCATACATAAAACGGTAGGAGATTTTTTATTAAAACTTTATGCAAAGTTGCTTCATTTCATCAACTGTATGAGTATAGACACTGTAGTCGGAGACTGAGAGGAAAGAACATTTAAAGGGGACAGACCTTGCTTACCTTCACATATGCAAAGGGAATGTCCAAAAGAGATGACCCCTTTAAATCAGTTTTACAGCCATGGAAAGCGTTTGCCATAATTTAACTGCTATATATTAGAAAATTGTTATGTGAACGAGGCCCTATACATGTAGGATAAAAAAAAGCTCCAAAGTGGGACCATCCTTTAAGCGGGATCCATTAAGACAAAAAGTTTTAGTTCCAGGTAAGACATGACATTCACTGCACCTGCGACACGGCGGCCGGAGAACAGGACTTGCCCTCCCCATCTGACTTTGGCTCTTGATCTCCTGGTGGAAAGAGGAACGCCGGGCTGGGGCTGGAGTGACGCTGCCGTCTCATAAACGGGAATACTCTGCAATAGTAACGGGAGGAAGAAAACACGACCTAAAGATTATGTGAAGAAGTCCCCTGACAGCATCGACTGATCGAATGCAACCTTAAAGGGGTCCTCCAGTCTTATTTAAATAAACCATTTTATAATAAAAAGTTCTGCAACTTTCTTTCCAATTTTTCAAGACGTCTGCTTGCTGTCAGTGGATGTCAACACTCTTATTTACACTCACAACTCTGTCCTGACCTAGTCCTGCCCACAAAACTGGGTTTGTTACAATGTATCAGTACAGGTAAGACAAAGGTGTAGCTAGGGGGTTTAGCATAGGGAGGGGGCAAAACATATTTGAGTGGGCCCCAAGCCAGTGGCCGCCCCCCCCCCCCCCCCCAAGGCATTTTTACAACTGCAGAGGAGCATCCGGCAGGGTCAGGGTTACGTAAACAGTTTAGTTTGCTGTGCTACTCGGTTTCTGTAAAAGTTCCATAGAAGTGAATAGGTGTTATGGAAACAGCGCAGTATAGCGAGCTACACTATAGTGCCCACCCACACAGTATAATGCCCCCATAGTGCCCTCTACACAGAAAAATGCTTCCATAGTGGCCCCCACATAGTATAATGCCCCTATAGCTGCCCCACACACCGTATAATGCCCCAGTGTTTCCCACACAAGATAATGCCCCATAAAGTATAATGCCCCCCCACACAGTGTAATACCCCCATAAAATATAATTCCCCCATAACTGCCCTCATATAGTATGCCCCCACACATCATAATGCCCCCATAGCGCCCGGATACAGAATAATGCCACATAGCTGCCACACACAGTATAATACCCCCATAGATGCCCCCACACAGTATAATGCCCCCATACAGCCTACTAAAAAAATAAAATGATCACCTATCCCCGTCCCCACGGCAAGTGGAGGAGATTCCTCTGCTCCTCCGGTCTGTGCTATGTGTGGCTCGGCGCGATGACGTCACTGCATCGCTCCTGTCTGTGCTGAGCCACTCACGGCCGTCCTTGCACAGTGAATGCTGGAGCAGGGAGGTGACGGCTCCTTGTTCCAGCATTGGATTCAACTGTATCTACGTCCTGAGGACGTAGATACAGTTGAAACCTGGACATAACACCGCGGCCCAGCCCACCCCTGCATCTCAGTGGGCCCAAGGCCACTGCCCCCCAGCCCCCCTGCTAGCTACGCCTCTGAAGTGAGAGCTATAAACCTGGAGTCCAGAACTGGAGACTGATGTGTGTTGTTAAGGTTTGTTTATTTAGGGGGGGGGGGGGGATTGCCTAGACTGATACATTGTAACAAAACTGCAGCTGTGTAAAAGTTATTATACAACATTTCAGCTTTATTACCCAAGATTTGGAAACACTTTTAATGGACAAGTCGAGCCCCCGACTACCCCCCCCCCCCATATAAATTGAATATACTGAAATGTTACATACCCTTTCTTTGTCTCAGGGGGGATAAAGGCTTGACCAAGAAGACTCTTATACATTTCCGACTTCAAGTATCGGGGGTATGAATCCTAGAAGGAAAAATCAATCAATTACATCTCCTCCTGCTCCGCACCAGAGCGGGGGCACTAACCAGACCATGATGGCATATAAACCCGCACCCCTGAATAACAATGAAGATTCCCCCAGGAGCTCCCTGATGCATGAATAAAATGCAACACTGCAGTAAAGACTGACATTTTCCCAGGCGGAGCATTAGGAACGTGGCGCAGAGGATAACGTGACCGTGTGTGACAGTCAGTGACTTAACTTGAAGCTCTTGGACCCCAATGCGAAATCTGTAACAGGGTCCCCCCCCCCACCTACCATGTGTCACTTATAACACTGGTGTCTTCTTATGGGAGATGCCAGGACCTGGGTGCAACTGCCACCTCCGCACCCCCTGCAGCTGATAACAATGCAGATTTGTATGCCATTACGGTAATGCAGAAAGCTAAGCCACAGCGCCCTATTAGCGGCCATTAGTGGTTGACCCGCGTCCTTGCGACCGCCGTGTAGCCATGGCGTTATACCGTATGTACGACATTTATTGCAAAAATCATTAACAAGAAAACTGTTCATGATGAGTCCTGTGCTCAGTAGACAGGGGCAGATCAGTGCGACAACACTGCAGACATTACAGAAATAAGTGCCCCCCTCCTGGCAAGTAATTACAGTAACACCGTAGGGGGTCACTTTTAGAATAATCTCGTAGCATTGTTTCCAGCAGCAGCAATCATTCATAACCAGTCCTTTCAATCAGTCCTGGAAGTCCCTGCGGAGCGACCGGAAAAGCTTATTCCCCAGCATCAGACCCGCAGCACATTCATTCTCTATATTAATCAGAATTTAAAGGGAACTTGTTTATTCATACCCCCTATTAGGGAATTGTAACGTAATAGAGGGGGGGGGTCCTCTGTTCATGATCATTATCTCTTGGGCAGACTGGAGATTGGTTACACAGAGCGTCCCTGGAGGACCGGTCCTGCATTACACACACAACACATTGATGTGTATAGACACCATGTAATGCTTCATTTCACCTGTGGGGGCATTGCAGGGAAATTGAACACTTGCTGCCAGGTTCCTCCACAGATTATAGCCGATCACTGGGGGGTCCCAGCAGGAGGACACTTTGTGATCGCTTATTGTCAAGGGACCCTTCTAACAAATAGGTCAGCATTGTGAGACTAGACATGGACCGCACATCCACAATATATACGTTGATCTATAGCCGCTTGGCATAATGTATGAACATGAGGGTCTTTGTTAACATTTTGATCAAACTGTATAAGGCACTTCACAGCGACCTCCTTCAAAGTGGGTCCCTACTCTATCGGTTGCAGAATCACTGCCGCAGAGGGAGCAACCCATGGTCCCAAAAGCACCCATGCTGCCAGGCCATGCCAAGCCTCCTTGGCTCTGGGCCACGTCCCCCCACAAGTGCAGCACCACAGCAACAGATACCATCAACGTATATATTGTGGCTGTGCGGTCCATGTCTAGCCTCACAATACTGATCTTATAACAAATCGGGATTGTCCAAAGTGGAGAACCTCTTTAATGTCCAAAATTATGTGCGCAATAATTTTATAATGTATCTTTAAAGCGGTCGGAGCTCAGTATTGCTGATACACAGCTCCAAATACCCTGTATAGAGTAAAATAAGCTTCTGAGCTCCCCCTAGTGGTAGTTGCAAGCCAGTGCGTTCGACATGGTGCTAAGAGGCGGATATTTACAGGGGACCAGAAGGGCTCTCTAATGTTATGAGTTTTTGGAGAAGGTCCTATGCAAGTCCACACTGCTCAAGGGGAACACGCACCTACTAAAAGGACTGTCAAAGTCAAACAAGTGGGTAGAGGGGCATAGACAGTGTGCGCTAATAGTGATTGCTAATTGTATCGTGGGCTTTCCTTCCCATTGGGAGCTTTCTTGACCACTGTGTCCCATGTGTCATACATTCGGGAGGGGTCACAAAGGATGCAGGGACTATCCTCCTCCTCTCTTCAATATTCACCTGCATTAATTACATTCAGCTAGTAATATTCTTTTGCTTCTGTAGGGGGCACCAGTGGGTAGACGCAGAAAATCCCAGCTCTCTATAAGGCAACACTAGCAGTGAATTTTTGAAAACCCACCTTTTTCATCAACATGTAGATATGCATTTGGGCATCATCTAACACATAACGATGAGGATTCTTTATACCTTCTAATGTCTTCTCCATTGTCTTGCTGTCAATGTTTACCCAGCGAGTTGCTCCAGGGGCCAAAAAATGCCTAAAATACGAGAAAGGCCAAAAAGATAACACTCAACAAACCTACTGAGACACTGTATGGCCCAGAACATGCAATACCTGTGACTACCAAGAGTCCATAGTAATGCAACTCACTTTATCCTACTCGGTAGACCTCCATTGCTAGCAAACAGGGGCAAACGTACAAAATAAATAGTCAATACCACTGGGAGGCGGCCCGGGATGGGTGAAGGCCTTGCTAGATATCAAGCTTTTACCAAGACTAAAGTCACAATTCTGAAATTGGTGGTCTTGGTCCTAAGTCTGTCCCTACCTCCCGGGTAGTTGGGTGTTATGTTATTGAGGTGGTCCAGAAGGCGAGATGGCCCAGAAGGTGGGAAGGGTTCTACATTTATTTTTCTATGGCCACGTCCCTCCACTCTGGATACACTCGGTTGACCTCCCTTCCCCTAGACCTGAAGAATATTTCCAAGGGTGGTTTTGTGAAACCAAGAAAGAAGTTTGTGGTGTATATTAGAACTTTCAGATGTTTGGACTAGAATGGACCTTCTTCTAACATATATGGATAGGCCCATGTGTTGGCCCACAATAATATAGAACAAAGAGTATTTTGGGCTTCGTTACCAGAAATATAAGATTTTGGTCTTCTAACTATATCATAACCTGGCACATGGGCAACATCTGAAGAACCATCTTTTCATCATTGCCCCAGTAAAGAAAAGCGCCAAGAATTTTACACTCCTCCCATATCGGGGTAGGTCCACAGCCAAGAAGTTTTTCAGCGCTTTCATTTCATAGAAATCATCTGGAAGTCTTTACACTGAGATCCGGTATATCGATGACGTACTCATAGACGGACTGCACCGTGGACGCCACTTTAGAATGCTCTCCATATCGTAAATCTTCACATGCCTCCCAGAAACATAGGTTTTCAGCTACAAGCAAATCAAATATACAAAATGATTGAATGAACAGGCATAGCGCTTACACTACAAGTTTCTGGACTGATGCTCACCACTAAATTCCTTCTCCAAGAACTGTAAAAACTCCTTCCGGCCCCGCTGGTCATTCAAGAGCTCCATGAAATTAAAAGTCCACCGTTCCACTCGGAGTTTACTCGGCATTGGGACCCTGGTAGTAATATTAAGGTGTATAAGAAATACAGTCTGATGCAAACGTTTTGGCACCCCTGTCAACGGGCCAAAACTTTTTCATAAGACTGCATGTTTATCTTTTCAGTTAGTTTCCTGTGTTATACATACATGGGAGCATTCATTGTCCAGTACATGACATCATCTGTGATCCAAGGGTTACTGGGAAGGCAGCCAGACATAATGGGATCATGCGGGAGATATTGCTCACTGAACTTAAGAAACCTACAAGAAAGATGGGAAAAAATGAAACACAAAATAACAACGTGAAAACGATGCCGCAGTTCTGCATTAATCATTTTTAAAAGATCATGCTCTATATAATAAAATCCCCACTGGGTAAAAATGAATGTGGCCACCATTACAACAACCACAGGGGTGGTCACCCAGCTTTGCTATTGATGATTTTTGAATATTAGGGGCAAATGCCCTTTAGGATTTATTTTTTTCCCCTTGGGACTGGTGACTTGTTTAGGAGCTGTGCATATTTGGGCAGAGTAGATGACTTTTCCAAGACGAGACTATCACAAGGATCTTGGCCGTAGATGTGTCCCATGTGGGCAAGAATTTTTTAATTTTTTTTGCTCAGATTGGAATTTAATATTTCATGAGTAAGTGACAGTGGAACGTGCCCATGGACATCTACAGAAGATTGTGCAAGAGACTAAGGGTCAAAAATAATTTCTCGGCTTTGAGGGTCGCTACATAAACTTGGCTCTGCTCCATTCATTGAGGGCAGAGAACCCATGAAGGAACACGAATAATTAATTTATGATATTTATAACCACTCAAACTCCATTATTTCAATTACTCAAAAAGTTAGTATACAACATAGATGTGGCCTCTCTTGCTGCTTTGGGACATATAGAAAGTGGAACCCGCCTCATGTTGGCCCCATCTCTTTTCCAGTGGATGGTGTCAACCAATGGAGGGCTCCTTAATCCACTGGCATGACGAGGATGACTAGACTGAGGGTTCCATCCTTTCCTACCCCTTGCTATAGAGAAGGGCTTTTACAAGGGTAGGACATAGTTACATAGTTACATAGTTAGTACGGCTGAAAAAAGACACATGTCCATCAAGTTCAACCAAGGGAAGGGAAAAGGGAAGGAAAAATTTCTACACATAGCAGTTAATATTTTTTTGTTCTAGGAAATTATCTAACCCTTTTTTAAAGCCATCTACTGTCCCTGCTGTGACGGCTCCTGCGGTGACTATTCCATAGATTCACAGTTCTCACTGTAAAGAAGCCTTGTCGCCTCTGCAGCTTGAACCTTTTTTTCTCCAGACGGAGGGAGTGCCCCCTTGTTTTTTGAGGGGGTTTTACAGGGAACAGGATTTGACCATATTTTTTGTATGTGCCATTAATATATTTATATAAGTTAATCATGTCTCCCCTTAGTCGTCTTTTTTCAAGGCTAAATAGGTTTAATTCTTTCAATCTTTCCTCATAACTTAAATTCTCCATGCCCCTAATTAGCTTCGTTGCTCTTCTTTGTATTTCTTCTCCTTTCTATGAACTGGAGCCCAGAACTGGACTGCATATTCTAGATGAGGCCTCACTAATGCTTTGTAAAGTGGCATTATTACATCCCTGTCCCGCGAGTCCATGCCTCTTTTAATACACGACAATATCCTGCTGGCCTTTGAAGCAGCTGATTGACACTGCATGCTGTTATTTAGTTTATGATTTACAAGAACACCCAGATCCTTCTCAACAAGTGAATCCGCCAGTGTAGCGCCCCCTAGGACATATGATGCATGCAGGTTGTTGGTACCCAGATGCATAACTTTACATTTATCTACATTAAACTTCATCTGCCAAGTGGACGCCCAAACACTTAGTTTGTTTAAATCTGCCTGTAATTCATGAACATCTTCCATAGTCTGAACTATATTGCATAGCTTGGTGTCATCTGCAAAAATAGAAATAGGCCCTCATGTTCTGGGATAAGGGGTGTGTAGTAATATGAACCAGTACCAGCAGGGTCCCCTTTATGATTATTGCTCCCCGGATACAATAGACATATTTAAATATAATGTAGCTCACCCTTCCAGACAGATGGACGATTTCACTCTCGTACGTGCCGTGGCTTTTTTTAGGTACTCTATCTAAAAAGGAAAAAAAACACAACTTTTTTGTATTTGCAATTATATATTATATCTTAATGTTTTATTTCAATGGTCAAGGGTAGTGTATACCTCCCAGGGGAGGAGCTTTTGGGTGACAGAAAAGGGAAGACCCATGAGAGTTAACATGGCTGACAATGGTAGATGTCAGACTGCTACTTCCTCTCCAAGAAACTGATGGCAGAAGCGCCAACATCTGAGCTTAGAAGAAAAGAGACTGCAAATAAGAAATGAGGAGCGCATGCTTAGGCTGTGTGTGTTCACATCAGCGTTGCTTTCAGGGGGGGGGAACCCCTCAATGGAAAGGTAAAACGGAAACCTTAGCTTCCGTTTGCATCACTATTGATCTCAATGGTGACGGAAACTTTGGTGATGGTTTCGGTTTGTCATCGTTGTTGAAGGGTTCCGTTTTGACTGAATCATATAGCGCAGTAGACTAAAGTGCTCAATAATACCACCATACAGTGCCCAAATAAAACCACCATACAGTGCCCAAATAATACCACCATACAGTGCCCAAATAAAACCACCATACAATGCCCAAATAAAACCACCATACAATGCCCAAATAAAACCACCATACAGTGCTCAAATACCACCACCATACAGTGCCCAAATAATACCCCCATACAGAGCCCAAATACCACAATACAGTGCACAAATAATACCCCCATACAGTGCTCAAATAATACCACCATACAGTGCTCAAATAATACCACCATACAGTGCTCAAATAATAATACCATACAGTGCTCAAATAATAATACCATACAGTGCTCAAACACCACCATACAGTGCTCAAATAATGCCACCATACAGTGCTCAAATACCACCATACAGTGCTCAAATACCACCACGCAGTGTTCAAATACCACCACACAGTGTTCAAATACCACCATACAGTGCTCAAATAATACCACCATACAGTGCCCAAATAATACCACCATACAGTGCCCAAATACCACCATACAGTGCCCAAATAATACCACCATACAGTGCTCAAATACCACCACCATACAGTGCTCAAATACCACCACCATACAGTGCCCAAATAATACCACCATACAGTGCTCAAATAATACCACCATACAGTGCCCAAATAATATCACCATACAGTGCCCAAATACCCCCATACAGAGCCCAAATACCACCACCATACAGTGCACAAATAATACCCCCATACAGTGCTCAAATAATACCACCATACAGTGCTCAAATACCACCATACAGTGCTCAAATACCACCATACAGTGCTCAAATAATACCACCATACAGTGCTCAAATAATACCACCATACAGTGCCCAAACACCACCATACAGTGCCCAAATACCACCATACAGTGCCCAAATACCACCATACAGTGCCCAAATACCACCATACAGTGCTCAAATACCACCATACAGTGCTCAAATAATACCACCATACAATGCTCAAATAATACCACCATACAGTGCTCAAATAATACCACCATACAGTGCCCAAACACCACCATACAGTGCTCAAATACCATACAGTGCCCAAATACCACCATACAGTGCTCAAATACCACCATACAGTGCTCAAATAATGCCACCATACAGTGCTCAAATAATGCCACCATACAGTGCTCAAATAATACCACCATACAGTGCTCAAATAATACCACCATACAGTGCTCAAATAATACCACCATACGATACACATGATAAAGCGCTATACAGTGCTCAAATACCACCATACAGTGCCCAAATAATACCACCATACAGTGCTCAAAGAATGCCACCATACAATGCTCATATAATACCACCATACAGTGCCCAAATAATACCACCATACAGTGCTCAAATAATACCACCATACAGTGCCCAAATAATACCACCATACAGTGCTCAAATAATACCACCATACAGTGCTCAAATAATACCACCATACAGTGCTCAAATAATACCACCATACAGTGCTCAAATAATACCACCGTACAGTGCCCAAATAATACCACCATACAGTGCTCAAATAATACCACCATACAGTGCTCAAATAATACCACCATACAGTGCCCAAATAATACCACCATACAGTGCTCATATGATACCACCATACAGTGCTCATATGATACCATAATACAGTTCCCAAGTAATACCAGCATACAGAGCTTAACATTTTACCAACATATTGTTACTTCCTAATAGAAGTAAAAGTCGCAAATTGTTATATTACCTGTCAAAAACAAATTGTACCTACCTCCTTTTTATAATAATCCACATTCCTTCCCTGAAAACATGAGAAATAATAGTATTAGGCCTATAGCACTAGAGCTTCCTGGTTCATGAATGGAATGCAGAACTACAGTAAAGACTGACACACACAGAGGAAGGGTTATAGGAGAGAGTAAGCGGGGGATAATGCAATGTGCATCACAATGCAGAGTTACACATCATTCGTTTTCTGTAAAAAGTTAAGCAGCAATTATTAAGGGAACTATAATGGCGGCCATTAATGGTAGTCACCCAAGTGGGAGACCAATATAACAGCTAGAGTTAAATCTAAAATTAAGATCTAACAGAAACCCCCAACACTAATCACAACATCGGTTTTATGCTGAAAAGGGATCAAATAAATAATCTCACCAGCGGCATTCTCCCTGAGTAGCAGTCTCCTCTCTCCGGCCCACGTTCCATCACATTTAGGCATCCTGGCTGAAATACACAGCGATATATCAGGAACATCAGTGGCCTCGAGTACTTAAAATGGGTAGTAATTAAATGGCTTATCCTTATAATATGTTAGGAAATTGCAATTTCCTTATATAAGGTTTAGAGGATTCCGAAGAGGAGCCTTGTTTTACACCTGTGTAGATCAGACACAAATTTGAAGTTATGTCCTCCATTCTTTACACTGCAGCTCTACTTTTTTAAGGTTGGCTTCTGTATAAATCAGCACAAGCTCAGCAGGAAGACAATACATGTAGAGCAGATTTCTATTGCAGCAAAGACCGAATGATTATAAACTGGAATGAAGAAACAACAACCAGACATGGGCTTAGAGGCGGAGCCGTCAATAAGTAGGAGGAGCCTTCGATAACTAGGAGGAGCCTGTAGAGCAGTTTTAATGTTTCATTATAAATTATTATTATTACTACAGCTATCCCAGTTGTTTATTCTAGAGCAACACGGCATCTTCTAAAGCTTCTCCAATGAAAGCCTTGCCCCCAATAAATCTTATCCCAAATCTTCCCCCCGTTCCTGCGAGAAGTAGATTTCTTACATTAATTTTATGTCTGAACACGTGCCAAGGAACGAGGCTATATTTAGTGTAATAAGAAAAGAATCCCAGCAGCGTGATAAAACACGGCGGAGCGAAATGATACACATCTAATTATACAGCGCTCACACAAACCTCGTGCTTTAATACATACAACCATATCAAGGACGAGACACGGGATTAACGACGGGAGAATCGGGACATCAAAGTCGTATGAAGGTGACATGAAAGCACCAGGATTGATTTTTGGCCGACCCCTACGTTTTTCTTTCTAGATCAGAGATGCAAATATTGCGGCCTGGAAGATCAGACCCTACGATGAAAGACAAGCGTGGGCGACAACGCACATGAGATCATCCTGAGTGGGACAGATGTGGGGATACAGCAGCGATGACTCACAACCTGCCGCTGTATACCACAACTATAAAGTATCGGGAGGTTTTATGCTCCTTTATGATATATTCTGACGGAGGGATCATTGCAAATAAAACTAAAAACATACACTGCTCTTAAAAAAAAATGAATTAAAAGGGACACCACGGAAAGTAATGGGATTTGTCATTTCTATTATTTATTAGGGGGTCCTTCAGAATCCATGGTGATTTTTTTGGGGCGACGCTCCGTTTATTACATAGGAACTGAATAAATGTGGGCTGTTGCCTAGCAACAGGCATCACAGCCAGCAGATGACTACCCTGGATCACCTGTGGAGACCAAAGTCACTTCTGCGATCCAATTGGCTATGAAACCAGTATTGTAATAAGCTTAGTGCCTTAGTGAATATATTACTGTAATATTCCCAAAAATTCCCAGTCCTCTCCGGATATACTGTAGAAGCGGGCAGACCCGTCTGGGCCCCGATGCGCCCACCTACTATGTATAATACTGGTGTCTTCTTATGTAGCAGAGGGGCTTTTGGGCCCCATCAGACACCATGATCTGGGTGCGACTGCGACTTCTGCCCCTGCAAGTGGGATTCCTGAGATTTTATATATATATGATTTTCGGTGTCCTGACATTAAAAGAGTTCTCCTGGACATTTTAAATAAAGTTTGTTGAAGAGAGCATTATATATACTCACACTTTATAATAGATCTCCTGTAGTAACTCGGCCCCTGAGAGAATATATTTGGGGCCCCAGCTACAAGGACTCTCTGTTAACATACAACATGTCCGGGAAATAGAATGGACACCTAGGATTATGTTCTTTTCAATCAACTTTATTTATAACGTCCCAAAGAACACAAAAGACAGAAGGATGACAATTTACTAAGCATTTCCGGAATACTCGAGTCTTGTATACTTAATTTTAGCAAAAAAAACAAAACGCAGCGGTTCCACAAAAAAAAAAAGGCCACAAAAACACCACGTGTAAATACAGCCTTAAAGTGACCTTACCGATGGTTTGCTAACCAGCCAATACGCCTGCTCCTGGCACTCGATCACAATGCGGTCTCCTTTACGGCGCTGTTTGGCGGCTCTATATGTAAAAGACAAGACCGTAATACAAATAATTATACAAAAATTTTAGATGACTTTTTGGTGAATGTAGGGTGTCTGGTCCGAAAGGATTAGATCTTGGGGGGCGCAAGGTTTTGTTACATTTACATACCTGCCAAACATCTTGTTTTTCACGGGTGTCCCGTGAAATGGACGTAGAAAGGGCAGGGTTTATGAAAATCTGACCCCAAAAGGTGGGCGTTGTGGGTGTCCTAAGTGAATCGGGAATAGGGCTAAAAATGACACGTAAATGGGGATTCAAGAGTTGGGAATTATGTAAACAGCCCATTGGGCCTTCTTTATCAAAAATGTCTAACAGAAAAACTGGCCTTTTTGCCCATAGCAACCAATCGCAGAGTAGCTTTCATTTTTCCTGAGTAGTTTCAGAAATGAAAGCCGAGTTCTGATTGGTTGCTATAAATTTGATAAATGAGGCCCGTTGTGTCACGTAGACCATTTCCTAAGGGGGAAAAAACACCCACCAGATTCGAAGGAAGGATTCTTTTTCCTAGTTTGTGCTGGCTATTCAGTGTTATCATAGGGACACAGGGCCTTATGTTATCAAATCATAATCCAACAAGACATCTAATAAGATGCTATAAGGTTCAGTGTCCCTGTGATAACACTGAGCTGGCATAGCACACGAAGAGTTGTCATAGGGACAAACTAGACATTATTATAAAATTATTCATTAGTCATTGACACAGATTATGAAACGCCTCCACTATTACAAGATGGCCATCTACAATTTGTCAGCAGGGCATCATAGGGAGGGCGCACTATGTGCAGTGCAAAGACAACAAACCAGCACATACTACTGACGGGTCCGGTTTTGGGATCCAGGGACAGATCACATATCAGAGGAGTGCAATAAAAACCTACAACAAGATCCATGTCCGAAAATCAAATTGTACAAAAAAAAAAAAAAGAAGCCAGCGCTCGTAATCCTATAGAACACGGGCGGCTGTAATAATTCTGCACAATATGCTGCTGCAGCTGCGCCCATCCGGTAAAACCCATACAAATATTACACACGATCCCTGAATTTTTTATGATGGATTTGCATGAATATTTCATGTGTGCCGTCTGTATTAAGTATAGCGCATAAACACCTTACTTATTTATAGAGGTTTAAAACGTGCTTACAAAAAAGCCTACGTGTCCCGAAGCGTGGCACTCTACGGGAGATCCATCAGCGCCGAGGATTTTACATCAGCAATGATTATGGGGTCAATATAGAAAATCAGATGCGAGATATTATAGTATTTCAGGACAAATATTCCAGATATGGGAGAACCCCGACCGGTGACTCCATCAAAGGACGTGAAATTTGGTAGAGGGGTTGGTGTTGGGAATCAGGGAGAGAGACTGGGGAGGAATTTGTTGAATGAAATAAGTCTGGAAAATGGCCCCGTGTGTTTACAACAATGCTGCGAATAGAATGCGCCATATTTATTATATACATTCACCATTTCTAATCTAGTTTTGTCAAATATATGTTTTTTTTTTAAAGGATTCTTCAAATGGACAGGGTGGGACTCACATCATTACTGTGTGGGGGCACTAAGGGGCATCATTACTGTCTGTGGGCACCTAGGGAGTATCATTACTGTGTGGCAGCACTTGGAGAGCATCATTACTGTGTGGGGGCACTAAGGTGGTCATTACTGTGTGGGGGCACTAAGATGGCATCATTACTGTGTGGGGCACTAAGATGGCATCATTACTGTGTGGGGGCACTATGATGGCATCATTACTGTGTGGGGGCACTAATAGTGCATCATTACTGTGTGGGGGCACTAAGATGGCATCATTACTGTGTGGGAGCACTAAGATGGCATCATTACTGTGTGGGGCTGTAAGGGGGCATAATTACTGTGTGAGGGGCATTAAGGGGCCATCATTATGGTGCGATTGCACTAATAGGGACATCTTTACTGCGTGGGGGGCACTAAGGTGACCTCCTTACTGTGTGGGGGCACTAAGTGGGCATCTTTTCTGTGGCGGGCTCTAAGAGGGCATAATTACTGTATAGGGGACTCTAAGGGGGCATCATTACTGTGTGGGGGCACTATTACTGTGTGCCACACAAAAAGGGCCTTATAGAAGGTGTGTGGGGCACAAAGGGGCACTATCACTGTGTGGGGGCACTAAGGGAGTGACTTTACTGTGTCTGCACAAAGGAGGGCACTATTACCGTGTGGCGGTATTATTACTGTATGGGGCACTAGTACTGTGTGTAGCACAATTGGGGCACTATGACTGTGTGTGGCACAATGGGGAGCACTATTACAACACAAGGTGATACGTGTGCAGGGAACCACAAGGGATTCTAATATATTATTTCCAGACCGACTTCTGGCAAAGTTCGACAATATTTCAATGTTCAATAGAGGTCAGGAACAAAAAGAATTAAGTTGGTCTGTTTCGATTTAACAAAACATTAATACAAACGGCAAACGAGTCCCAGTCCCCAATAAGAGAAGATATGGGATGGATTAGAGCGGACTAATCCCTGCTTCCAGGACCACACGAGGCCACGGCATTCGAGAAATCTGAAATTATTAAACCTATGCCGTCAAAAAAAATAATTCAGAATTGTGCAACATTGACGCAAACACATGCACAGGGGCATCGAGAAGTTTGATAAGACCCGTCACCGATGTCATGATCTTGACCGGACTTTTTATATTTTTGGGCCTTTTTTTAAGGACATGTGAATTCATACATTACAATCGGCAACATATATAGAAGGTTCTGCACAGGACCAGCGCCCGTAATGGGACGGTCACTAGAATAGAGTAGAACATGTAGAATGTCTTATTAAAGCAGAGCTACAAGGTGACATTTTTCTCTCCTAATGGCCCCTTAAAAGCTAATAAGAGGGCCAGAAGAACTAAGCTCCGCCCTATTGACTCATTAAAAACATGGCACTTCCCGTTTGTAAGGAGTCAGAATAGCAGGATAGTGCCTCATGTGACTCAGATTGGCTACTATCATCCACAGAGAGGAGGTACGCATGTAATAATTTACCAGCCTTGGGTTGACCATTTAGTGGGTGCAACTCCTTCCTTTTAGTTCAGAATTATTAAAAGGGGAATTCTGAGTTAATAGATGGCATGCCCCCATTTGGCACCCTCCTACATAAACCGGAACAGAGACGAGCTACAAAGAGTTTTTGTTGTTCTGGAGGACCCGGCACATCTGTGTATAAAAAGTACATTAAATTGTTTTCAATGGAAAGGGAGTAATCCTTAATTTCACCTGTGGTGGCGCTGTAGGGAAGTTGAACACTGGCTGCAGTGTTCCATCATTGATTGCAGTGGATCGCTGGGGTTTCCAGTGATCAGCTTCTAGTCAGAGGAAACTTCTGGCAAAAAAGTGGTTGTCTGAAGTGGGATTTGTAAGATTGGAGCAATGTAGACTGAATTTATCATGGGCTGTAAAAAGCTGCAATGTGATTGGCTGTTCTGGGCCACACTTTTTACCTGCACAAATTTCTATAAATAAGACCCTGTGCCCACTGACCTGATCTGTTCTCTTGCTTGCATCACCACGAAGTCCCATGTGTGATTAATTCGCTTGTGCAGCTGATTATAATTTTCCTGTAAGATCCACACAAAAAATAATGGATGACATACAAGACGTGCAATACGGCCTGAACATACACGTGCGGACGTACCTACAGAACAATTAAAGGGGGCCTGTCCGCTCTCCTGATATGTCTATTTTACTACTTTTATTCCACATAAAATAATAATTCTGCATTGTGCCGCCCCTCAATTGTTCTTCCTGGAAATGTATTAATAAAAATGAGGATTGTCCCTACACTCTCACATTTTACCTATACTGTAAAAAACAAACGCAGGCTGGGAGGGCAAAAACATTTAATTTTAAGAAAGCCAATTTCCCCAGGATGAGGGCTGCAATTCAGGATATGGACTGGGAAGAACTAATGTCAAATAATGGAACAAATGATAAATGGGAGATTTTCAAATCTACTTTGAGTTATTATAGTGCAAAATTTATTCCTACAGGTAACAAGTATAAACGACTCAAATTAAACCCCACATGGCTTACACCTTCTGTGAAAGGGGCAATACATGACAAAAAAAGGGCATTTAAAAAATACAAATCTGAGGGTACATCTGCAGCCTTTGTAAAATATAAAGAGCTTAATAAAATCTGTAAAAATGTAATAAAATTAGCAAAAATACAAAATGAAAGGCAGGTGGCCAAGGATAGTAAAACAAATCCTAAAAAATTCTTCAAGCATATAAATGCAAAAAAGCCAAGGTCTGAACATGTAGGACCCTTAGATAATGGTAATGGGGAGTTGATCACAGGGGATCAAGAGAAGGCAGAGTTACTAAATGGGTTCTTTAGCTCTGTATATACAACTGAAGAAAGAGCAGCTGATGTAGCCGGTGCCAGTGCTGTTAATATATCGGCTGATATACTGAATTGGATGAATGTAGAGATGGTCCAAGCTAAATTAAATAAAATGTGCACAAGGCTCCGGGACCAGATGGGTTACACCCTAGAATTCTTAAAGAGCTTAGTTCGGTTATTTCTGTCCCCCTTTTCATAATATTCAGAGAATCTCTAGTGACTGGTATAGTGCCAAGGGACTGGCGCAGGGCAAATGTGGTGCCTATTTTCAAAAAGGGCTCTAGGTCTTCCCCGGGTAATTATAGACCAGTAAGCTTAACATCCATCGTGGGGAAAATGTTTGAGGGGCTATTGAGGGACTATATACAGGATTATGTGACAATAAATAGCATTATAAGTGACAGCCAGCACGGTTTTACTAAGGACAGAAGTTGTCAAACTAACCTAATCTGTTTTTATGAAGAGGTGAGCAGAAGTCTAGACAGAGGGGCCGCTGTGGATTTAGTGTTTATATGAGGGGTGAGCAGAAGCCTAGACAGAGGGGCCGCTGTGGATATAGTGTTTTTGGACTTTGCAAAGGCATTTGACACTGTCCCCCATAGACGCCTAATGGGTAAATTACGGACTATAGGTTTAGAAAATATAGTTTGTAATTGGATTGAGAATTGGCTCAAGGACCGTATCCAGAGGGTTGTGGTCAATGATTCCTTCTCTGAATGGTCCCCGGTTATAAGTGGTGTACCCCAGGGTTCAGTGCTGGGACCACTATTATTCAACTTATTTATTAATGATATAGAGGATGGGATTAATAGCACTATTTCTATTTTTGCAGATGACACCAAGCTATGTAATATAGTTCAGACTATGGAAGATGTTCATGAATTACAGGCAGATTTAAACAAACTAAGTGTTTGGGCGTCCACTTGGCAGATGAAGTTTAATGTAGATAAATGTAAAGTTATGCATCTGGGTACCAACAACCTGCATGCATCATATGTCCTAGGGGGAGCTACACTGGCGGATTCACTTGTTGAGAAGGATCTGGGTGTAATAATCTGCAGCATCATATGTCCTAGGGGGCACTACACTGGCGGATTCACTTGTTGAGAAGGATCTGGGTGTTCT
Source organism: Rhinoderma darwinii (assembly GCF_050947455.1). NCBI lineage: Eukaryota > Metazoa > Chordata > Amphibia > Anura > Rhinodermatidae > Rhinoderma > Rhinoderma darwinii. Next base: position 140,360,244 of record NC_134692.1, on the reverse strand, counting down.
TGTAAATCATAAACTCAATAACAGCATGCAGTGTCAATCAGCTGCTTCAAAGGCCAGCAAGATATTGTCGTGTATTAAAAGAGGCATGGACTTGCGGGACAGAGATGTAATAATGCCACTTTACAAAGCATTAGTGAGGCCTCATCTAGAATATGCAGTTCAGTTCTGGGCTCCAGTTCATAGAAAGGATGCCCTGGAGTTGGAAAAAATACAAAGAAGAGCAACGAAGCTAATAAGGGGCATGGAGAATTTAAGTTATGAGGAAAGATTGAAAGAATTAAACCTATTTAGCCTTGAAAAAAGACGACTAAGGGGGGACATGATTAACTTATATAAATATATTAATGGCACATACAAAAAATATGGTGATATCCTGTTCCTTGTAAAACCCCCTCAAAAAACAAGGGGGCACTCCCTCCGTCTGGAGAAAAAAAGGTTCAAGCTGCAGAGGCGACAAGGCTTCTTTACAGTAAGAACGGTGAATTTATGGAATAGTCACCGCAGGAGCCGTCACAGCAGGGACAGTAGACACTGCAGGAGCCGTCACAGCAGGGACAGTAGACACTGCAGGAGCCGTCACAGCAGGGACAGGAGATGGCTTTAAAAAAGGGTTAGATAATTTCCTAGAACAAAAAAATATTAGCTCCTATGTGTAGAAATTTTTCCTTCCCTTTTCCCTTCCCTTGGTTGGACTTGATGGACATGTGTCTTTTTTCAGCCGTACTAACTATGTATGTAACTCTCAAACACTGCCCAGTGTCAGACTGTATAGACAGACCGTATTGGCAAGGGGAATGGTTCAGTCTAGTTATCAATTTATTCATACATTTCCAGGAGTAGTACCAGAGGAACGGCGCAGCGTTGTTGTTACAAGGTGAATGTAAAGAGAAATGTCAGGAGGGCTGAGAGGTCCTCTTTGGAGATTATATCCCTCTAAAATGACAATAGACAGTTGTTTCTGGAAAAGTTGGGTGACAACTAATATGGTCGCCATTAAAGCTCCCACCATGGTGGTCACCCAGCTTTCTCAGAATCTCGAAAGACAAATCTGCCAATTTCTGCAGTGATGCATCCCCCTCTCCCAGATCACTTTATAAATAGGCTGATTTCCCTTTAAGGATTATAGGAATGCTGAGTGACAACCCCAGGGGAGCTGCAATGGCGGCCATAACGGTGGTCACCCAGCTTTCTCTACAAATTCCAGAATAACGGAGATGACAATGTTGACGACGGACCTTCTCATACTCCACCAGGTCTCCTTGTTTCCGGATATTCTTCTTTGCAAGATAAATGGCTGAAAAGAAGAAAATTGATTCCTGTAACTTGCGGCTGCCAGGACATGCTGAGAGTTGTAGTTCCACAACAGCTGGAGAGCCACAGGTTGGAGACCACTGTATCAGGGCATCTTATTGAAACTGCGCACAATGCCAATTGAAGGCATAAAATAGTGCCCCACCTATGAAGGGCAAATGCCCCACCAGAACCAGAGCCTTTAAGGCCTTATAGCAAAGGGGTTCAGGTTTTCCATTCTTACGGACACAACGGGGCGTTGTATCATGGGGGAAATTCTGAACCCCAAAATTATTTTTTGTAAGTAGATTACAAATGCCGTTATCGGAAGGCAGCCGTTCCATTCAAAAATTGCTCAGGGGGTTCTTAAAGGAGAATTACCAGGAGATTTATAAGAAAGCCCCTTTAACATATTTTAAAAGAGTATTAAAGAAAATCTTATTCCTATGTCGGATTATAAGAGCTTGAAGTTAGAGTTCCTCCTGTTAGAAGAGCATTTTGCTTGTGTTCCCATGACAACACTTCCTGTCCCCGTTCTCTGGCTCTATGTTGTCATAGAGACACGGAGCGTAATAGGAACCAAGCAGAAACCAGCTTTCTTTTTCTAGCGGAGGTAAGAAAATTAAAAGCAGAGATCTGAGTGGTTGTCATGAGGCCCGGCATGCCTATAGTTACACACGAAGCTGCCAGAATACAGAAAGCAGGTAGTGTTGTCATGGGGACAGAGAAAATCTTATCGCAGGAACTCTGTAGAGCGCATAAAATGGTGTAAATAAACAAACAAGTCTAAACTTACCATAGTCCAGCTCTGTGGCAGGCCATTTATTGGTGGTCCAGAAATATGGGGTCTAGAAAAAGAAAAATCAATATAGGGAATCATCAAAAATGTGAATAAATTATAAAACAATCCCTCAACCGGACCAGATGATCATATTACAGAGAACCTACAACTGTACAAATATAAAACCGTGTGTGTACGAGGTCATACAGGCAAAACAGTAACAGATAAAAGAGGAGGCCGTGTCCTGGGGGCCACATGTGGCCCACAATGTCGTTCTGTGCAGCCCTCAGCCAGGACCGCTTTATAAGGAAGCCGAATGTTAGGGTTTTCAATTGCATCCGCGTCCTCAGGGGCCATCTGGCCGGCCTACGGCTACTGGCGGCACTCCCTGGCCGGCCTACGGCTACTGGCGGCACTCCCTGGCCGGCCTACGGCTACTGGCGGCACTCCCTGGCCGGCCTACGGCTACTGGCGGCACTCCCTGGCCGGCCTACGGCTACTGGCGGCACTCCCTGGCCGGCCTACGGCTACTGGCGGCACTCCCTGGCCGGCCTACGGCTACTGGCGGCACTCCCTGGCCGGCCTACGGCTACTGGCGGCACTCCCTGGCCGGCCTACGGCTACTGGCGGCACTCCCTGGCCGGCCTACGGCTACTGGCGGCACTCCCTGGCCGGCCTACGGCTACTGGCGGCACTCTTGGGATGGGCCACTCTTAATGGGGATTCTCTTTTGCAAGTAATGTGTATGGGGATACTGAGGGTCATGCCTCCATGGGAAGGGAGTGGGGGAGATGGCAACAAGAGGGGTGGTGTGTGATGGTATGAACCAGTAACCGCAGGCTGTCCACTGTGATTTTGAGTATAGGTCCTCCTATGATCTCTATACGCCCTTGGGGGCAGCTAGTATTCCCAAGGTTGTAGTAGTCCCATTGGGAAATGATGGGGCATGCACTAGTATTTTGGTTACAGCTTGAAAGAGGAATGAGTAAATGCAACGTCTTTTTTTTTTTAGAGGGGCCGTTTCCATACTAAAATAAAGTGGGACGTTTTCAGACCATGTATCTCCTGGCTGTATATAGACCCATTTCGGCAGCTGGTATACAGCAGGAATCAGTCAGATCCGATCCCGCAACCTATTTAAATCAATCTCCCTCTTGACGTGCTGCGCTCATTGTCTTCTTAGAGCCTGAAGAGAAGAAGCTTCACGTCTACCGGGCTTATAGTCTCCAAGACAGATTGCAGTAATAACAGGGGATGGCAATGCCATGTTGGGCAGCGCTCCTGTCAAAATAAATATCGCAACACAAGATATTCATAGTCCCAAAATGTAAATGACAATCTCCTAATTCTTTCCAAATTTAGAAGCACATTGCTTATGCCTTTTTATTGAACAGCTCAAGACACCTCATTTCTTTGAATTCTTCCTGGCCAGAAGCTTGACACAAAACCATCATCAGTATTAAAAGTGCAATTCCACTCACAATATCAACATTACAAGTGCATTAATTACAAGTTACATGGTAAAGAGGTTATGCTGAATATCTATGTACAGAATATAACTACTATAATACTGCCCCTATATACAAGAATATAACTACTATAATACTGTTCCTATATACAAGAATATAACTACTATAATACTGCTCCTATATACAAGAATATAACTACTATAATACTGCTCCTATATACAAGAATATAACTACTATAATACTGCCCCTATATACAAGAATAGAACTACTATAATACTGCTCCTATATACAAGAATATAACTACTATAATACTGCCCCCTATATACAAGAATATAACTACTATAATACTGCCCCCTATGTACAAGAATATAACTACTATAATACTGCCCCTATATACAAGAATATAACTACTATAATACTGCCCCCTATATACAAGAATATAACTACTATAATACTGACCCTCGCATACAATAATATAACTACTATAATACTGCTCCCTATATACAAGAATATAACTACTATAATACTGCTCCTATATACAAGAATATAACTACTATAATACTGCTCCCTATATACAAGAATATAACTACTATAATACTGCTCCTATATACAAGAATATAACTACTATAATACTGCCCCCTATATACAAGAATATAACTACTATAATACTGGTCCTATATACAAGAATATAACTACTATAATACTGCCCCCTATATACAAGAATATAACTACTAGAATACTGCCCCTATATACAAGAATATAACTACTATAATACTGCCCCCTATATACAAGAATATAACTACTATAATACTGCTCCTATATACAAGAATATAACTACTACAATACTGCCCCCTATATACAAGAATATAACTACTACAATACTGCTCCTATATACAAGAATATAACTACTACAATACTGCTCCTATATACAAGAATATAACTACTATAATACTGCCCCTATATACAAGAATATAACTACTATAATACTGCCCCCTATATACAAGAAAACAACTACTATAATACTGCCCCCTATATACAGCAATATAACTACTACAATACTGCCCCCTATATACAAGAATATAACTACTACAATACTGCCCCCTATATACAAGAATATAACTACTACAATACTGCTCCTATATACAAGAATATAATATAATACTGCTCCTATATACAAGAATGTAACTACTATAATACTACCCTCTATATACAAGAATATAACTACTATAATACTGCCCCTATATACAAGAATGTAACTACTATAATACTGCCCCTATATACAAGAATATAACTACTATAATACTGCCCCCTATATACAAGAATATAACTACTACAATACTGCTCCTATATACAAGAATATAACTACTATAATACTGCTCCTATATACAAGAATATAATATAATACTGCCCCTATATACAAGAATATAACTACTATAATACTACCCTCTATATACAAGAATATAACTACTATAATACTGCCCCCTATATACAAGAATATAACTACTACAATACTGCTCCTATATACAAGAATATAACTACTATAATACTGCTCCTATATACAAGAATATAATATAATACTGCCCCTATATACAAGAATATAACTACTATAATACTACCCTCTATATACAAGAATATAACTACTATAATACTGCCCCCTATATACAAGAATATAACTACTACAATACTGCTCCTATATACAAGAATATAACTACTATAATACTGCTCCTATATACAAGAATATAATATAATACTGCCCCTATATACAAGAATATAACTACTATAATACTACCCTCTATATACAAGAATATAACTACTATAATACTGCCCCCTATATACAAGAATATAACTACTATAATACTGCCCCTATATACAAGAATATAACTACTATAATACTGCCCCTATATACAAGAATATAACTACTATAATACTGCTCCTATATACAAGAATATAACTACTATAATACTGCCCCCTATATACAAGAATGTAACTACTATAATACTGCTCCTATATACAAGAATATAACTACTATAATACTGCCCCCTATATACAAGAATATAACTACTATAATACTGCCTCCTATATACAGGAATATAACTACTATAATACTGCCCCTATATGCAAGAATATAATTACTATAATACTGCTCCCTATATACAAGAATATAACTACTATAATACTGCCCCCTATATACAAGAATATACCTACTATAATACTGTCCCCTATACACAAGAATATAACTACTATAATACTGCCTCCTATATACAAGAATATAACTACTATAATACTGCCCCCTATATACAAGAATATAACTACTATAATACTACCCCTATATACAAGAATATAACTACTATAATACTGCTCTTATATACAAGAATATAACTACTATAATATTGCTCCTATATACAATAATATAACTACTATAATACTGCCTCCTATATACAAGAATATAACTACTATAATACTCCCGCTATATAACTACTACAATACTGCTCCTATATACAAGAATATAACTACTATAATACTGCTCCTATATACAAGAATATAATATAATACTGCCCCTATATACAAGAATATAACTACTATAATACTGCTCCTATATACAAGAATATAACTACTATAATACTGCCCCTATATACAAGAATATAACTACTATAATACTGCTCCTATATACAAGAATATAACTACTATAATACTGCCCCTATATACAAGAATATAACTACTATAATACTGCTCCTATATACAAGAATATAACTACTATAATACTGCCCCTATATACAAGAATATAACTACTATAATACTGCCCCCTATATACAAGAATATAACTACTATAATACTGCCCCCTATATACAAGAATATAACTACTATAATACTGCCCCCTATATACAAGAATATAACTACTATAATACTGCCCCTATATACAAGAATATAACTACTATAATACTGCTCCCTATATACAAGAATATATCTACTATAATACTGCTCCTATATACAAGAATATAATATAATACTGCTCCTATATACAAGAATATAACTACTATAATACTGCCTCCTATATACAAGAATATAACTACTATAATACTGCCTCCTATATACAAGAATATAACTACTATAATACTGCCACTATATACAAGAATATAACTACTATAATACTGCCCCTATATACAAGAATATAACTACTATAATACTGCTCCTATATACAAGAATATAACTACTATAATACTACTCCTATATACAAGAATATAACTACTATAATACTGCCTCTTATATACAAGAATATAACTACTATAATACTGCCCCTATATACAAGAATATAACTACTATAATACTGCCCCTATATACAAGAATATAACTACTATAATACTGCCCCCTATATACAAGAATATAACTACTATAATACTGCCCCTATATACAAGAATATAACTACTATAATACTGCTCCTATATACAAGAATATAACTACTATAATACTGCCCCCTATATACAAGAATATAACTACTATAATACTGCTCCTATATACAAGAATATAACTACTATAATACTGCTCCTATATACAAGAATATAACTACTATAATACTGCCCCCTATATACAAGAATATAACTACTATAATACTGCCCCTATATACAAGAATATAACTACTATAATACTGCCCCCTATATACAAGAATATAACTACTATAATACTGCCTCCTATATACAAGAATATAACTACTATAATACTGTCCCCTATATACAAGAATATAACTACTATAATACTGCCCCCTATATACAAGAATATAACTACTATAATACTGCCCCCTATATACAAGAATATAACTACTATAATACTGCCCCCTCTATACAAGAATATAACTACTATAATACTGCCCCCTATATACAAGAATATAACTACTATAATACTGCCCCCTATATACAAGAATATAACTACTATAATACTGCCCCTATATACAAGAATATAACTACTATAATACTGCTCCCTATATACAAGAATATATCTACTATAATACTGCTCCTATATACAAGAATATAATATAATACTGCTCCTATATACAAGAATATAACTACTATAATACTGCCTCCTATATACAAGAATATAACTACTATAATACTGCCTCCTATATACAAGAATATAACTACTATAATACTGCCACTATATACAAGAATATAACTACTATAATACTGCCCCTATATACAAGAATATAACTACTATAATACTGCTCCTATATACAAGAATATAACTACTATAATACTACTCCTATATACAAGAATATAACTACTATAATACTGCCTCTTATATACAAGAATATAACTACTATAATACTGCCCCTATATACAAGAATATAACTACTATAATACTGCCACTATATACAAGAATATAACTACTATAATACTGCCCCTATATACAAGAATATAACTACTATAATACTGCTCCTATATACAAGAATATAACTACTATAATACTGCCCCCTATATACAAGAATATAACTACTATAATACTGCTCCTATATACAAGAATATAACTACTATAATACTGCTCCTATATACAAGAATATAACTACTATAATACTGCCCCCTATATACAAGAATATAACTACTATAATACTGCCCCTATATACAAGAATATAACTACTATAATACTGAGATTCAAGATGAAATTGTGGAAAGAGAAAGAAAAAAAAAAAGATGAAGTTAAATTGTAGGAGTATTTTTTTGTAGTCCATGTTATCTGTGGGATCCCCATTGTAAATATTCTCTAAAACTGAATAAGTAAAGTTTCCTCAGGTTCTGTAGTTAGAACTTTCTTTCCTGCTCGGATTATTCTTTGCGTGGCTGGATCTATTATAATACAATCTATTTGCAGCCTCTACAACTCCCCGGGCATTAGACAAGTCCAATTATCTTTCAATCTTCTTGGAAAAATCTGATGAGAGAGAAGCCCCGAGGCAGCAAACATGTTGATTTTTGTATTGGAGGATGCACAGGAAATGAAAGCAGCGAAAGGTTAATCAATAATGAAGAATCGGTCGCCTATCAGCGATCACTGCTCTGCATTGTAGATCTGGGTCTGGACTGTTTGCACTACAGACCAGATTTGGGTGCCCCTCCTCCACTCCAATTTCCTCCATAACAAATGCTGTAGATAAGCAAGTACTTACCAAGAAATATTGTGGTTATTGCAAACCATACAAGGCTGCAGGCAATTCGAATACCCCACCCCAGTCCTGCCCACATCAGCAGAATACAGGCACAATTTTGTGGCAGCCTGCACGCTGTCTAGGGGCTGTGGTGCAGGACCCTCATAATTAAAGAATAGAGGGGGGGGGGGGGGGGGAGTGATAAGATTATATTTTTAGAAGTCACATACATTTTCTATTAGGAGAGTCTTCAAAGTCTTCTCTCCAGGGGCCGCATAGCAGCCACATGGGCTGCTTCTATGGTATGTATGCCCTTGGGAATAGGTTCAGAGCATTAAGGTTGGTAAAATATGTAGACATCCCTCTACACTGGCAGGACCGGGGACAATTAGATACCTGGAATTTCTAAATACAAAAAATGCAAAATTAAATTTAGGCTGCACTACCAACAATGACCACAAGATGGAGAACTACCATCCAATCAGTATCGTACAACTTAATTTGTGTACTAATCTGGATAGTAATCACATATACCCTACGATATGTTATTTCATACAGTAGTCTGGGCCCCAATGAAACTGGTTAATGATAGGGGTAGTACACTAGATCCACCACTAGGGACACTGTAAAATACATTCTGAAGGAAAACAAATACAATATTGTATCAGTGGTCTGCAGAGATTTACCTGAAATCTGTAGGGGGAATCATCCGCTCTAAGAAGAAGATTCCTGGGGTCCTTCAGAGGATAAATATAACCGTACTTGACAAGCAAATTCCCAAGATGTTGCGATTCTACAAAAAAAAAAAATTTGAATTAATAGTTATTTTATTAAATTAGTTTCACAGACAAAAATTCTAAAAACACGGTCTCTAGTCGCACACATCATAGATAGAGGTAGGTCATGTTCATACAGTTTGAGAGGTAAAGGTTACAAAATTGTGAAAAATTGCCAAAATGTAGTTTTATGCCACAAAATAATATTTGTGTAAACTTTTTGCTACATTTATACTGTACAGTAAAAACCCTTTAACTTTATATCTAATAGTTAAGACAATTTTATAGTCCAGGATTAGAGACACAGCATTTTTCTTCCAAAAACAGCGCCACACCTGTCCATGGGTTGTGTCTGGTATTGCAGCTGAATTACACTGAAGCTAAGTAGATGGAGTTGCAATACCACACACAACCCATGGATAGGTGTGGTGCTGTTTTTGGAATAAAGCAGCCATGTTTTTTCAAATTCTGGACATCCCCTTTAAGTCATTTTTGGCCTTACTCATATTATGGGTATGTGATGTATAGATCTACGACACCCATAAAAAAAAAAAATCTATCGGCCCATATCTATCGGACTTTCATGGTATGTTCCATGTCATACAATGGACAGAAGCATCGTAAGGGAGAATACGGTGCCGTATGGAGGTGCCGGTACCGTATGGTGGCATATTGAGGGCCTACAGGTCCATAGGAACGCCCTACATACTCTCAGATAATTCTGAATATTTGATAATCCAGCACCGACCAAGTCCCAATAATGGCAGATATTGTATGTGAATGTATTTTCTTATTATTCATTTAATTTTTTTGCGGGACAGAAATAATTTTGGAATTTTTCATCATTTTGTATAATTTTCTATGTAAGCAATAAAAACGCTAGGACATTCGAGTATGATTTCTGTTCGAAAATTAGAATTTTTTTTCCTAACAAAAAAAGAAAAAAACAAAAAAACATTAATTGGAATAAAAATAAATAAATAAATACAAAAACATTCAAAAAGTTACATTTCCACAGGTTTTATTTTTTTTAAATATATTTTCCATTGTTTCACTTATGTTTTAATCCGGCGGTAATTAATGTGTTTATACTTTGTACGCTTCTCCCCGTCGTAGTTACAGCACATTAACGCCGCTTCTCTCGCCCTCACTCATTTCATGCATAATTAAAGAGCCCTGATGATGCAAGACTCCTAATCTGTAATGGAACAGACATTAGTATCGCTACCCGCCGATGCCAAGCTTTTTGTTTTCCCACACAAGCCGTAGAGACAGATGCTGAGTGAGTCCGAGACTGTTATCACAAACACCCTCATCATCCTGCCAAAAGCTTCAACATGACAATATTATGCATAAAAAAAAATCTAAATTCTATAAACTTAATGCGTAACGAAACTCGGCAATGAGACGTGTAAAGAGAGGGGCCCCATAGCAAAGATAAAAACTGTGCCCCCATTATGGTGTCACCCCGGACAGAAGGGTCTGGTGTTAGTTTCCTCTTCCGTGACCCTTCGGCCATTTCCAAGGTCCTTGTTCTGGAAAGGGGAGTCCTGCACGGGTTCTCCCACCCAGCAGCAAAGGAGATAGAAAAAGGGGACCCCAGACATGCTTTGTATTAAGGACCCCATAGCAAGAGCTATGTACGTACGCTCTTGGCATGACCCCTATCACTGTATAACTACACATAGCGGGGTGACAACCAATATGGCCACCATTAGGCCACTGTAGGGGTTGCCACCCAAATTTTACAGACTCCCAAAAGGTAAATCTGCCAGTTTATCCAGTGATACCGGCCCTTCTCCCATAATACTTCATAACTGGGCTGGGAAGAACTGGGTGACAACACATATGGGATCTATAATGGCGGCCATATTGGTTTCCCAGTAGAAGAACAAGAAATAACTGATTAGAAACAGCCCTTAAAGGGTACCGCTCACCAGAACAGGGCATCTTAGATTATAGTAAAGTAGGATGCCCTAAAAGCTTAAATAATGGGCGTCCACTAAACTTCCCCTTTAAAAGGGGAGGAGTATAAACCGTGGCACCACCCTTATGCTAATGAGCTCATTTGGTTCCTCCCTTTTCATAACGCCTATTGGTGGTCATATTCCTTATTTGGGCAATTGTTTTGATGTAGGACTCCAATGGAGGGGTCATGGGGGTGGCCCACAGATTTTTATTTCCAGGGATTTTCACATTTTTTATAAATACGATATGCCATAACTGTGTAAACAGTGGGGTTGTGACCCCCGCTAATCATTAAAACAAAGAGCCGTCGCTTTATAGTATGACATCAGCCAATTAATTGTAATAGGTGAAGCCTAGCACGGGTGACGGGAAACAAAATGCCCTCGGAAATGTGCGCTGCCACTTTAATTTAGCAATTATGGTCGGACCCCCATCAATCAGACATATATGACTAATGTATCTGGTAAAAAAAAAAAAAAAAAAAAAAAAAAAAGACCCTTTAATTGGCGCCAGGTTCTTTTGATCTCTCCTCATTAAATCCAGTCGGATATAACCGCGAGTGCGATGTCCGTTCTCCGAGGAAACTTCAAGCGAAATGTAGGTCAATCTATAAATCCCATGTATCGGACTAGAACGTGACGTGGATTACATAGAAGATATTCCGCTTATTTATTTATCCAATTTTCAAAATTCTATTCCAATCTCCGAGCAGCACGAGGAACCCAATGTAAAGCCGGAATCTATCGCACTACAGAGATCTCGGCAAATTAATTTCTCTGCCTTTTATTAGCAGATGAAAGAAATATCTAGAGGGAAGAGACGGAAAAAAAAAAAAGATGGAGGATAGAGTGGGGGTGGGGGTCCCAAGGGTCCAGGAATTGTGGAAACAATGTAACTACTTCATTATTTTAGCACCTGCACAGGTCTATCGGGAGGATGAGCCTATAAACGGAAATGTACAAATTGTTACATAGCGGCAGCTCCCGTTTTTGTGCTGTACGAAATTTGGCGCAGACATTTGCAACGTAAGAACATTCCCAACCCCACTGCATTAAGGGGTTTTCCAAGACTTTAAAATCGATGACCTATTCCAAGGATCTAGCGAACGCCGATTCCACTGAATGGTTAACCATCACCGTACATTCGGTAGTGGTCTTGTCTAATACTGCAATACCAGGCACAGCCACAACAAAATGTGTGGCGCTGTGCCTGGGTGAACAATGCAGCTGATCGGTGAGCGTGCCAAGATTCGGACTCCCAGCGATATAATATCGATAAGCCCCTTTACGAGAATACATAAAGTAATGGCAACAGGAAATTCTATCTGCTATACAGTGGACTGCCTCGCCAGGCTACACAGGCTTGTTTTAGGACCGACTCAATCTCTTTGATCAACATGGTCTCTAACAAATAGAAAATGTCAAATCTAGCATCTGTTCAATACATAGTTACTATGTTGTTGTTGTTGTTTTTTGCCTTTTACACTTGTTTTCTAGGTTATTTTTATTCTATGCAGCGTAGAAAGAAAAGCCTGGAAACAATCAAGAAGCTGCTGTTGACAGAACTGTAATGATATGTTCTCACGTGGCATTGTATGCCGGATCTTTTTTGGACAGTAAAATATTGTCTTATAATTTTTACAAGCTGCAATAAAATATATCACATCAAAAGCGAACCGGACCCCAAAAAGGGGCAGAATTTTTGCTAACTTGCTGCCAAATGGGTCTTTTGATTACATCATTAAAAAATGTGATCATTAAAAAAGTTAATTTCAATTCACAACATTAAATGCAGTTTTTCAATGCTCAAAAAGGCAAAAATAAAAAACAAATTGGCCTAAAAAAAAAATATATATATAAAAATAATTTTCAATTCTAAAAACAAAAACTAAGATTTTCAAAAACGCTCTTAAAAAAAACCCTCCACAGTCAAGGTTAAAATCCGGCCTCTCCCGGTAGTCTACTCAATAAACAATAATTAAATAACCCAGTGACGAGCGGCCCGGCAATGAGGCCAAAATTTTTGGGACACGTTTTTTTTTATAATGAACGGCAGATAATGAGATATTACATTAACCCTAAATACATTGACTTTACGAAAGATCATAATGATGTGAACAAACATGGAGTGTGTGGGGGAGGGAGACGCAGCAATGGAGGGAAATACTCATCTCTCTTGGCTAATGAGACATTATGTAAGACGTCTTGGCACTAACGAAGGATCGCTTCATGTTAAACGAGCTAAAGAATCGAAGCAAGGACGGAATATGACAACGGGACAATGAGATAAAATATAAATCTGTTTTATGCTCTGGGACAACGATAGGTTAGGTTTTAGTTTAAGCAGAATATCTTCTTGAGCCTCCCCTATGGGGTATTCTACAGTTTCAGGTTGCCTAGCAACCACTAAACGTCTTATCTTAGTGACTACCATTTGAATACATGTACAGAAGTGGTCACAGGAAGTTCTATCTGCTGTACCATAGACTGCCTCTATAGGCAACACAGACTTGTTTTAGGATCTTCCCACTCAGGCAGCAGCGAGATGGTTCAAGAAACGATGCAAGTTATTTAGTGAATTTGGTTTGTACCCAACACTAACTGTAGGGAGGAGTGGAGGCTGTCAGCAAGTGCCCATTACACTCATGGGCAGGTCAATCAATCAATCCCCAACAGGACCACCCCCACTTGACTCCCTTTTAAATACCAAGAAAGTCCACGCACTATTTCCCATCCATCATCCACAAAACAGATCCACAGAGCATGGAGCTTTGGAATAGTCACCCACCTGCCATGTACATGTTCATTCTCTGTAGTATGGCAAGTTGCGGGCACCATTACTGCTATGTGTCAGTGTACCCTAAATCATAAAATCCCTCACTTACCTTCATCACTGATGGATAACTTCTGTATGAGCCACTCAACAACATCATTACCTGCAACAAAGAACAAACAGATCAATGTCCATATACAAAACACAATAAAGTAATTCTATACTGGTGCCGTAAGGGGGGCAAAACAATAGTACATATATACTTCCACATAGGGGGCAGTATTATAGTAGTTCTATTCTTGTATATAGGAGCAGTATTATAGTAGTTATATTCTTGTATATAGGGAGCAGTATTATAGTAGTTATATTATTGTATATAGGAGGCAGTATTATAGTAGTTATATTCTTGTATATAGGGGCAGTATTATAGTAGTTATATTCTTGTATATAGGAGCAGTATTATAGTAGTTATATTCTTGTATATAGGAGCAGTATTATAGTAGTTATATTCTTGTATATAGGGGGCAGTATTATAGTAGTTATATTCTTGTATATAGGAGCAGTATTATAGTAGTTATATTCTTGTATATAGGAGGCAGTATTATAGTAGTTATATTCTTGTATATAGGAGCAGTATTATAGTAGTTATATTCTTGTATATAGCGGGCAGTATTATAGTAGTTATATTCTTGTATATAGGGGCAGTATTATAGTAGTTATATTCTTGTATATAGGGGCAGTATTATAGTAGTTATATTCTTGTATATAGGGGCAGTATTATAGTAGTTATATTCTTGTATATAGGGTGCAGTATTATAGTAGTTATATTCTTGTATATAGGGTGCAGTATTATAGTAGTTATATTCTTGTATATAGGAGCAGTAGTATTATAGTAGTTATATTCTTGTATATAGGGAGCAGTATTATAGTAGTTATATTCTTGTGTATAGGGGCAGTATTATAGTAGTTATATTCTTGTATATAGGGGGCAGTATTATAGTAGTTATATTCTTGTATATAGGGGGCAGTATTATAGTAGTTATATTCTTGTATATAGGAGCAGTATTATAGTAGTTATATTCTTGTATATAGGAGCAGTATTATAGTAGTTATATTCTTGTATATAGGGGGCAGTATTATAGTAGTTATATTCTTGTATATAGGAGCAGTATTATAGTAGTTATATTCTTGTATATAGGAGGCAGTATTATAGTAGTTATATTCTTGTATATAGGAGCAGTATTATAGTAGTTATATTCTTGTATATAGCGGGCAGTATTATAGTAGTTATATTCTTGTATATAGGAGCAGTATTATAGTAGTTATATTCTTGTATATAGGAGCAGTATTATAGTAGTTATATTCTTGTATATAGGAGCAGTATTATAGTAGTTATATTCTTGTATATAGGGGGCAGTATTATAGTAGTTATATTCTTGTATATAGGAGCAGTATTATAGTAGTTATATTCTTGTATATAGGAGGCAGTATTATAGTAGTTATATTCTTGTATATAGGAGCAGTATTATAGTAGTTATATTCTTGTATATAGCGGGCAGTATTATAGTAGTTATATTCTTGTATATAGGGGCAGTATTATAGTAGTTATATTCTTGTATATAGGGGCAGTATTATAGTAGTTATATTCTTGTATATAGGGGGCAGTATTATAGTAGTTATATTCTTGTATATAGGAGGCAGTATTATAGTAGTTATATTCTTGTATATAGGGGCAGTATTATAGTAGTTATATTCTTGTATATAGGAGCAGTATTATAGTAGTTATATTCTTGTATATAGGAGCAGTATTATAGTAGTTATATTCTTGTATATAGGGGGCAGTATTATAGTAGTTATATTCTTGTATATAGGAGCAGTATTATAGTAGTTATATTCTTGTATATAGGAGGCAGTATTATAGTAGTTATATTCTTGTATATAGGAGCAGTATTATAGTAGTTATATTCTTGTATATAGGAGCAGTATTATAGTAGTTATATTCTTGTATATAGCGGGCAGTATTATAGTAGTTATATTCTTGTATATAGCGGGCAGTATTATAGTAGTTATATTCTTGTATATAGGGGCAGTATTATAGTAGTTATATTCTTGTATATAGGGGCAGTATTATAGTAGTTATATTCTTGTATATAGGGGCAGTATTATAGTAGTTATATTCTTATATGTAGGGGGCAGTATTATATCATAGTAGTGCTGGTCTTATAAGGACATTAATCTTAGATTACCAAGGTCTAGAATATATAAAATGTACTGTGCTTTATTGTGAGGTATGTTGAAAGGGACATCTAAAATAAAAACAGGGATTTGAACAAAATCTTTTTACTGTGTAACTTGCTGGAGTGGTCTCGTAAATAAAGACTAAAAAGCAAAGCACCACACAAACTTCTTTTGAGCGTCTCCTAATGTATTAAATATATAAATAGGCGCCAAGGCAGTAGTTCTCTTGAGACAAGTCGGGCTGTTCTCGGATCCTCCTCAGCTGACAGCAGAAAATGAGCAGTTTTCTTTATCTGTAGTCAGCGGGCAGGAGATGTTCATGGATCTGTCTGAGAAAACACAGGAGCAGTCTCTGTCCATGGCACCAGGTCAAGGGGATGATCAAGTCTACACAACATACGGCAGGGTCTGTGCCTTGCGCCAGGACGGGCTCTGTATAACACAATGTTACGGTCTTGCTGATGGGCTCCAGAGATTCCATAGGGTCAATAATAATGTTAAGAACCTATTATCTGCACTTAGATTATTGATGCTCTCCAATCCATTATCATTAACACACGGCAGGTTCGGAGACGAGCACTGGGAAATGTTATCATTCACATGAATCTAAAATCTCATCCACAGCTTTGGGTCTGATCAGCCTGCTATTTCATTTAAGGGGTTCTCAATTTTGAACAATGCCTTATTATTCAAATGGTTTCAAAATGATTAAGTGATCACTGATTGGCCGGGCAGTGAGTGTTCAATTCCCCTGCAGTGCCACCACAGGAGAAATCAGTTATTACACAGTACAATGGGCTGTGCATGTAGTGCACAAATGTGCTAGGGTCCTCCAGAGTGGGTTGAATATGGGTATTATTAACCAGACTGCTAGTTAAAAGAGACTTAAATGAGACTCTTAAAAATGTGGGAGACTTCGGACAATCCGTGAAAAAAAGGGCTGGTTGGAAGGTATGTCTAAGAACGGGTCACAAATTGGGCAGGGCTTATGTTAATTTGGATAAAGGGGCGTTCGGTGGATGTTTTCTGGCCCTTTTAGTGTGGATTTGGGGTTGGGCTCAAGTGTCCCGTGACTAGGGATGCAAATGCTGGAAGGCGTGCTCATGGGTAGGGGTCTATCCCGCTCTATGGCTTCCTCCAAATGATAACGTATTGTTTATTCTTAAGTCCAGGGCTATAGACAAGACTGCTAAACTATCAGGAGGTCAAGAGAAGGGCAGATGTTTTTGAAGGATCTTGACCGAACTCCAACTCTCAACATCTTGTCTGAATAATTTCCCCATCAACAAGCGACAAAAGACAAGACAAGAATGTTCTAAAGGGATTTTGCCGTTTTATGTAATTAAAGCTTAATCTTTGTTTAATGAAAAGTTCTGCAACTTTCTAATATACTTCGCATTTCAATTCCTCACCATTTTCAAGATCTCTGCTTGCTGTCAGTAAATGGAAAAATAGTCTTGATTACTTCCAGAGGCTGAAAACCACCCACATTTTGCTAGCACAGCTGCAGGTTGTTAAAATGTACGACTGCTTCTGCTGACACACTGCCCATTGTTACAAACTACCGGCTGTGTGAACAGGACTAAGTCGGGACAGGTTTTCAGCTTGTGAATGTCAACAAGTTTCAGTTCACTGACAGCAAGCGAGATCTTCATGGTGAAAAATTGAAAGACAAAGTACATTTGAAAGTTACAGAACTTTTCATGATACAATGATTAAAAAGTACGGCTATACCGTCTTATACCTAGTACAATACCGGAGGGGGTCGAGCATGACATATGGGTTCCCCGAACACCAAAACCAACCACCCCCTCAGCTCCGGACTACGCAGTTTATCCGTCTTGACCACCCGACAGGGATCATCAGGTGGTAGATAATTAAAATCCTATCTTTTTAGACCGGATTCCCTAATATTTTCCAGCCTATAGTCTTAAAGTTGACTGGATAAATCGGGGTGGAAGAATTATGGATTATCGGACTCTTCGACATATAACGGCTTCGTACAACCTCTGAACAATTTCCGATAAAACTTCAACCATGTCTGATAGAGGAGTGTCCCACCGCTAGGACCCACATCTGATGACCAGGGGTCCCTTAACCCACGTCCAGCCCTTTGAGGAAGCCATCTCTAAATTCACTCTCCGTCCGGATGCAGAGATAGTACCCTACCAGATATTTATGACATCTCCTGAGGCGCTGAGAGGGCCTGGAGACGTGGGACTGGTCCCATAACCCTTTCGTCCACCATTACGGTCATTCTTAGGAGTTTCCTAACTACCAAAGCTGAAAATCAGTTCTATTTACTTCCCATTCTGGACAAAAAAAAAAGTGCCGCATGTTTCTTTCACCAGTAAAGCTTCATATTTACCAGCACCAGGTTCAGCTTCTAAGAAAAGAGCAGGTGCCCAAGAGGATGCAAAGGAAATCAAGAAAGTCCCACAAGTGTAATCAAGACTCAGGGGTTTAATTATCTTAATGAAGCAGCTCGCAACACGCTTCAATCTTATACAGTGTAAGATAAAATATAACTGTACGTCATCTCCGATCTCTTAAAGTCACACTAACATTAAATCTTTGCCTATGAAACCTTTAATATATTGTTAGGCATTTTATTATCAATTTCCTCCTGGCCACTAGATGGCAGCACGCCAGACACCCTCTACTTACTGGAAAATCAGGATTATGTCACTTTACAGCTTGCTGTGAAGTCAGAATTTTAGCAACATTACCTCATTCTTTCTAATAAGAGAAGGTTTACAATGACAGAATATGTTGCTGCAGGAGCCTAGATAAGCAGGCTTTCAGTCAACTGTAAGGTGATTCATTCCTGATTCAGTCACCCAATTCAGTGACTGAATCCATTAACTTCATCACAGTGGTCCACCGGTGGATCCAAACCCCTGATCAAGGCAATAGGGGGTCCTTGTACTCTGCTCAATAACCCCTTACTGAAAGGGAACTAGAAGCTATCAGGTCATTGCGCACTATTTGATTACCAGCTCGTATTGGGAGTCTTCGAGCCATCTTAGCTTTTTGGTCCTTGGGCAATTCCCAATTACTACCTCTACAGAGGATCTGGGGGACATCTGAGTGTTTTGGTCCTGTGGCAAAACCCAATTACAACCTACTTAGGGGGGTCTTCGAGCCATCTGAGCTTTTTGGTCCTGTGGCAAAACCCGATTATCACCTACTAAAGAGGGTCTTGGGCCATCCCAGCCATCAGGTCCTTGGGCAATACCGAATTACTACCTATTAAAAGCGATCTGGGAGCCATCTGAGTTTTCAGGTCTTTGGGCAATACCCGATTACTACCTAAAAAAAAAAAAAAAAAAAAGGGAGTCTTGGAGCATCTGAGCCGGTAGGTCCTTGGGCAATACCCAGTTACTCACTACTAAAGGGGCCTTAGAGAACAGTGTTTTCCACCCCTGCCTTACACATGCCCTGCTCCATAGTTAACCATTATATATCCATTTTTCACGTGACCTCCCTGATGTAAACAGGAGCTGCACATGATTACAAGTATGAAGATCTGGTGGACAGTGTAATATTTGAAATGTCCTAAATTCAACCTCCGACTGTACAGCCAGCCCCCCTGACCAAGTAATGACTTCCACCTTCCATCTCCTGCTCCTTTCATCCTCACTCAAGGACATAAATTAATAATAAGTCAGAGGATACAGCGCGGCTTTTAAGGCAATTTTATGTGGTTTATGATCATTGAAAAATCTGCATCTAAAGAAGCCCCAATCTTCAAGGTTCAAATGCAAAGATATAGCAAGTCCCACCAAAATATAGAAATATTAAAATTTTTGTTACACACACACACGAAAAATCTGGGGGAAAAACCCTGCATAATGTAATGTATATACACAATGACTCCACCAGCAGAATAGGGAGTGCAGCTCTGGAGTAGAATACAGGATGTAACTGAGGATCAGTACAGGATAAGTAATGTAATGTATGTACACAGTGACTCCACCAGCAGAATAGTGAGTGCAGCTCTGGAGTAGAATACAGGATGTAACTCAGGATCAGTACAGGATAAGTAATGTAATGTATGTACACAGTGACTCCACCAGCAGAATAGTGAGTGCAGCTCTGGAGTAGAATACAGGATGTAACTCAGGATCAGTACAGGATAAGTAATGTAATGCATATACACAGTGACTCCACCAGCAGAATAGTGAGTGCAGCTCTGGAGTATAATACAGGATGTAACTTAGGATCAGTACAGGATAAGTAATGTAATGTATGTACAGAGTGACTCCACCAGCAGAATAGTGAGTGCAGCTCTGGAGTATAATAAGGATGTTACTCAGGATCAGTACAGGATAAGTAATGTAATGTATGTACACAGTGACTCCACCAGCAGAATAGAGAGTGCAGCTCTGGAGTATAATACAAGCTTAGTACAAAATATGTATTTACAAAGCGACAGAATTTTTGTTGCATAGATTATACGTTGTGATAGTCAACAGAAGGTACTAGTACTCCGCTTATAAATCTGAATATTTCTTATAACAACGTGCCGCTGCTAGTACTGCCTGGCGTCGAACAGTTTAAATATCTCTGAGTTATTAAAATTAAATTCTATTAATTATTAACCATGTTTACTTGTAAAAAAATCGTCCAACTTCCCAGGCAAGTATGGTAAAAAAACAGCAGTTCTTAAAATAGGTCATCTCCCATCTTTATAGAAATATTTTGCTATAAAACTATATCACAGAGCGGATACCACAAGTACGTGGCCCCGAGGTGAGGGACTGTCTCGGGACTGCACCTCCACAATGTATTTACAGTTTGGTCCCCTCTCCCACTTTCCCCTAGATTTTAACCCAAGATTTTCCATATTGTTAGTATTGTGACATTACACAGATCCCACAGTAATCCCAGCCAAGGTAAGAGGCCATGACAGGGGGTGCATAGTAGGTGGGATTGTCTTGGGGGTACTGAAAGCATTCATCAGGAAGGGGCACCCTCCTTTTCAATGTCTTCCTGATAATGAACGCAGTAGACCTCAGTTCAATCTGGTGCCCAGTGGTGAGGAACCAGACACCTGCACAATGTAATGCCATGGGCAGGTCAAATTGCCATATTGCCCTGGTTTAGAGAGGTTCTCCAAGATATATAATGCCAGCTGTGATGGTGAAGGAAACTGCTTTACTTCTGCGTCTGAGTCCTTTGAGGGTTGGTCACTAGTAACATACTTCCCATAACCAGTATTAGAAGACCTGTCCCCATCTCAGTTGACCTCATTAAAAAAAATTGCCGTAATATCCCCATTAAAGGGGTTGTCGTGAATGTGGATCCTCTTCAGATATGGTCTTCAAGAAAGCAGGTCATCTCTCAACTGGGAGCCAGTAGGAAAAAAAAACCAATATCCATGCTCGTATTTCCAGAAGAACCACCACAAGTGAAGCAAAGCTCTACAAGGTGTCCATTGATCTTACCGGGCAACCATGGAGTCCATTGACCTCATTGTCCTGCAGTCCTCCAGAGAGCTGGTCTAGATGTAGCACTTGACTTTAGCTTCCCGTGCTATTGACTCCTCATTATTATGTCACTATTGGACGTATAGTAGGACATGGGCTTGCCGATAGCAGAAGACCTCTGTGGTAGACGCCTCATGAATACCCTACCCCTCAGTCCTAAGGCCATGAAGAAGAGTCATTGAGCGTCTGTTCCAAACCCAGTTTCCAAAAGTTCAAACCCTCTTTACACAAAACTTTAGCTTCATGTTTTGCTTGAGAAATATTTTATTATTATATATTGGGAATTTAACGAGCTCGGAACTTCAGTTCGATGGTAAAACTCAAACACGGGAGTTTTCTGTAGATGATGAATGGATTTTTTTTTTTAATGTTCACAGGTCTTCCAAAACGGAGAACTTCTTTTGTGAATAATTCATAGTCTGGAAAATAAGACGAAGTACAAACGGATCTGCCGTTCGCCATCCTGGGTGTAGAACTTCAGTCTTTCTACTCGTTACACCAGGTCTACCTGCTCTCTGGAAGACGGCAGCAGTGGCACCTCTCAGATCAAAAACCATCACAAGTTATCAGATTTCTCTTCTCTTCAGGGGACAATGGTGGAACATTTCCTTTTATACACGAAAAACTTTTCGATTTATGGGACAAAAAGAAATAGGATGGAGCCTATAGATATAGGAAACCTTGGTGACAACCAAGATGGACATTTACAGCTTCCTCAAGGATTGTCACTCAGCTTTTCTAGACTCCTGGACACCAAATCTATCAAAGTATTAAGCTATACAGGAGTAAGGGGCGTATCTCTGTATACGTTTTTCCATTCAGGAGCTGGAGAGAGCTGTAATGGCGGCCATATTGGTTGACACTGGGCTTATTCAGATAAAACAGAAAAAAACAAAAACTGAATATTTTAAGACCATAAAGAGATGAACTAATAAAAATGAAGACTCATGGACTCTATATTTACTGGAGATTATTTTTCATTATGACAAAAAAAAAAATCAATAAAAAAAAATCCTTAAAGGGCATCTCCACCCACAAGAAAAAATGTTTTTGAGTGAATCCAAGAGTCATAAAGTCATTTCCCCTATACTGTGTCATGATGAGTTCTGTTTGTGTGGAAAAATCCTTTAATTATATCTATATTGTGACAGCTAGAAAAAAGGGGCGGGGCTGTGACAACCACTCATCCATTGTCATGGAGAACAGGGTGGATTGTACCTTAAAAATGGAAGCGCTGCAGTAGGAAGCTTCTCCAGTTCTGAAATACCAACTATTATGGCAGGTTAACCCTTTGGTCTGTTTAAACACCGTACATTTACACTCGCTATTTTTGAGCTTATTAAATATAGTTTTTGCGAACACTAGACGTTCATGGGGATTTTTTCAGACCCCAGCAGGAAAAACTGAACGTATACCCAACAAGTCAGAACTACCGGAGCATAAATATATTCTCACCTAATTAGATGGTTTCTGAAATGTGCACCCAAAGGAATTCAGATATTTCCAGAAACAGAAATCTCCAGGAATATTTATTTCATAAAATGTAAGAAAGTGTGAAGTGGATGTAACCCAGATCTATAGCTTTTCCACTTTTAGGCCCCAGCTAATCATCTTTAGCAACAAAACACCATTTTTTTGTTTTTTTCCCCAAAAAATTTATGAAATCACAATTTTGTAGAAGAATAATGAGCATACTGATGGATCCAATCATTATCTGACCACCGTCATTTTTTCAGTTTCCTTCCTATCTCGGTAAGTTTAGTCCAATATTCCGATATATAATTATTTGGATATCCCCTTTAGTTGAGAGGAGAATCGGAGTCCATAAACCCAGCCTAGACTTGGCCTAAAAAATAGATTCCTCCAACCATTCGATGTCCGCTGTCCTCGGTTTATAGGCTACAATAGTTGTGAAAACTTTTTCATAGGCCGCGAATGAAAATGGTACCATTAACGAGTAGGCGGGGAAACAGTAATCTTACATAACTTTGTATGTCATACTTGTACAAGTCCCATATCAAGTGGTCAGTCCCTCAGGCGTCCCTGTTTTTGAGTTGGCCAACACAACTCGTAAACATATGGAGCAATGACCCAACCTCTGATGGCTTCACCAGCAGATACCACTGATATGTTTGGGATTGTCTCAATGATGTCCACAGGCAACGTACTCAAATGTTTTTGGACAATTTAACTCGGTCTTTGAAATTCAAAAATCTCCCGTCTTCCATGGCCAAGTGTGGAGAGTCAAGATTCTTAGAGAATGGAAAGTTTTACTCTACTCAACATTTTAGATATTTCAAGACTATCCACCACCAGACATAAGGACATCTATAAGATGGATCATTGGAGAAGTTAGTGGTTTCATCTGCATGTACAGAACAGACCAACAAATTTTTTTTGAGACCACTAAAAAATATAAGCCAAAGCCATCCTGGCCAACTAGAAGAGCCAAGAAGGCTTACGAAGCGGCCACATCTGGCCGATTTGACTCTATCAAAACGGTTATTATGGCCCCCAGATCAATGGGTCTGAAGGTCCTCTTAGAATGCAAAGTAGCATCATCTCATATAGTATGTTCTCTATACAGGTCTCCAAATGGGATACACCAACTACACTAATCTGTTAAGAGAAACAACCAATCCAATTTTCATTAAAAAAAGTACAGTCAAGTTGTCACAGCCCCGCCCATGTAATTATCATCGATGAACAGTAACATGACCATAACCTGTAACAATCTAAATTACAATGTCTGTCAAAAAGAACCAAAACAATTCTCTATAAGAGGACGACATTCGAACTTACCGGTCATGGCGTGAGGGATAACCGTGATCAGTAAGCGTTGGTTTCTCATTTTGATGCCAATATCCGGGTCTTGCATGGCCACAATGAGGCGCTCCATCTAGATAAAAAAAAATATAGATGCAATTAAGAAACGATTAAAGTCACAAATGCAACTTGATGTTTAAATAGATCGGTAGTTATTCTGAAGAATGTTATGCCATAGATGGGGCGCAAATCTTTACCCTAGAAGCGGCTTTCTCCTGTGCTCGCTATCCACTCGCTGAGTAATGCACTTTGTATGAACTGCCAAATAGAGGGGGAGGGGCAGTGACAACTGTCCTCAGCACATGTCTCGCACACAAGGATGGTTGTCCAACTGAGCTGATGCCCTGAAGCTGATCTGTCACCTTCCTATAATTCCCCGTCCAAGGGCAATATAAAGTAGTGACAGACACAGTGATTTCACCAGTCTGCCACTTATTCGTTACTGTGCGTGGCAGAGCGCTACATGTGAGGAGTCGCATTATATTCACACCTTCCAAACCCAGTTGCTGTTTGTCCAGATTTCTCCCCATTATTATGCGTAGTATAACTACTATAATGCTGCCCCTATATACAATATAACTAATATAATACTGCCCCCTATATACAAGAATATAACTACTATAATACTGCCCCTACATACAGGAATATAACTACTATAATACTGCTCCTATATACAAGAATATAACTACTATAATACTGCCCCCTATATACAAGAATATAACTACTATAATACTGCCCCCTATGTACAAGAATATAACTACTATAATACTGCTCCTACATACAAGAATATAACTACTATAATACTGCTCCTATATATAAGAATATAACTACTATAATACTGCCCTTATATACAAGAATATAACTACTATAATACTGCTCCTATATACAAGAATATAACTACTATAATACTGCTCCCTATATACAAGAGTATAACTACTATAATACTGCTCCTATATACAAGAATATAACTACTATAATACTGCTCCCTATATACAAGACTATAACTACTATAATACTGCCCCTATATACAAGAATATAACTACTATAATACTGCCCCCTATATACAAGAATATAACTACTCTAATACTGCCCCCTATATACAAGAATATAACTACTATAATACTGCCCCTACATACAGGAATATAACTACTATAATTCTGCCCCTATATACAAGAATATAACTACTATAATACTGCCCCTATGTACAAGAATATAACTACTATAATACTGCCCCTATATACAAGAGTATAACTACTATAATACTGCTCCCTATATACAAGAATATAACTACTATAATACTGCTCCCTATGTACAACAATATAACTACTATAACACTGCCCCCTATATACAAGAATATAACTACTATAATACTGCCCCTATATACAAGAATATAACTACTATAATACTGCCCCTATATACAAGAATATAACTACTATAATACTGCCTCCTATATACAAGAATATAACTACTATAATACTGCTCCTATATACAAGAATATAACTACTATAATACTTCCCCTATATACAAGAATATAACGACTATAATACTGCCCCCTATATACAAGAATATAACTACTATAATACTGCTCCTATATACAAGAATATAACTACTATAATACTGCTCCTATATACAAGAATATAACTACTATAATACTGCCTCCTATATACAAGAATATAACTACTATAATACTGCCTCCTATATACAAGAATATAACTACTATAATACTGCTCCTATATACACAAGAATATAACTACTATAATACTACCTCCTATATACAAGAATATAACTACTATAATACTGCTCCTATATACAAGAATATAACTACTAGAATACTGCCCCCTATATACAAGAATATAACTACTATAATACTGCTCCTATATACAAGAATATAACTACTATAATACTGCTCCTATATACAAGAATATAACTACTATAATACTGCCTCCTATATACAAGAATATAACTACTATAATACTGCCTCCTATATACAAGAATATAACTACTATAATACTGCCTCCTATATACAAGAATATAACTACTATAATACTGCTCCTATATACACAAGAATATAACTACTATAATACTACCTCCTATATACAAGAATATAACTACTATAATACTGCCCCCTATATACAAGAATATAACTACTATAATACTGCCCCCTATATACAAGAATATAACTACTATAATACTGCTCCTATATACAAGAATATAACTACTATAATACTGCTCCTATATACACGAATATAACTACTATAATACTGCTCCTATATACACAAGAATATAACTACTATAATACTACCTCCTATATACAAGAATATAACTACTATAATACTGCTCCTATATACAAGAATATAACTACTATAATACTGCTCCTATATACAAGAATATAACTACTATAATACTGCCCCTTATATACAAGAATATAACTACTATAATACTGCCTCCTATATACAAGAATATAACTACTATAATACTGCTCCTATATACAAGAATATAACTACTATAATACTACCTCCTATATACAAGAATATAACTACTATAATACTGCTCCTATATACCTGAATATAACTACTATAATACTGCTCCTGTATACAAGAATATAACTACTATAATACTGCCCCCTATATACAAGAATATAACTACTATAATACTGCCTCCTATATACAAGAATATAACTACTATAATACTACCTCCTATATACAAGAATATAACTACTATAATACTGCTCCTATATACAAGAATATAACTACTATAATACTGCTCCTATATACAAGAATATAACTACTATAATACTGCCCCCTATATACAAGAATATAACTACTATAATACTGCCTCCTATATACAAGAATATAACTACTATAATACTGCCTCCTATATACAAGAATATAACTACTATAATACTGCCCCTATATACAAGAATATAACTACTATAATACTGCCTCCTATATACAAGAATATAACTACTATAATACTGCCTCCTATATACAAGAATATAACTACTATAATACTGCCTCCTATATACAAGAATATAACTACTATAATACTGCTCCTATATACAAGAATATAACTACTACAATACTGCTCCTATATACAAGAATATAACTATAATACTGCCCCCTATATACAAGAATATAACTACTATAATACTGCCCCCTATATACAAGAATATAACTACTACAATACTGCTCCTATATACAAGAATATATACTCTTCTCATGGTAGTCCTCTGTAATGTATGACGAGCACTGCAGACAATAGTCTGGATTATATTTTCATGCAGTGACATTTGTGTAATTCTATATTTGCCGGCAACAGAACATCATCTATAAGGAGATTATCTCTGTGGATTTCCGGGTATTTTCCGTCCATCATCTCGGCCAAGTGACCGGTTCGCAGTCAGACGTCAGTTCCGTTTTCCTTCGCTCTTTCATCACAAATTTGTATCTTGTTCACGCAGCTTGAAAAGACAAAGTCTGTATCTAATCTTGTAGGTGATACTGTCTGCTGACTCGGTGTATCTAAGCCTATGATGTGTGATACTTCCCCCAGCATGCATTGCTCTGGGTAGCGCTGCGTTCACACCTGGCAGCTTTGTGTCGCGCTGTGAAGTGTCGATCATTATGAAGACGTTTTTCTCGTGAATGTAAATTTCTGATTTCGGAATATTGCGATGTAATCAGACGCGTTCTCCTCCAGACGCTCCCGCCCCCCCGGCCCCCGCTCTGATTAGAAGATTCTCCGGCATCTCGTAGGACGTGTTTGGTTTTCTTACGGACTGGAATCAGATCGGAGAACAGATGGAGGGGGTCTCGCCCGCCGCTCAGCGCCCTCCTCGAGAAATCTATAATGGGCTCTATACAAAGCAAACCGGAGGAGAAAATTCTGCTCAGCTGTTTTCCGGTCTGTTTTGGGAAAGCTGGGTGACAGTCAATATGGCCGCCATCACAGCATCCAGCTCTCCTAGACTCCTGAAGGGCAAATCACCCAGTTACACATCATCACTGCAAGGTGTAAGGGTATGTGCACACACAAAATCAAAAACGTCTTTAAATACGGAGCGGTTTTCAAGGGAAATCTTCCTGATTTTCAGAAGTTTAAGCCGCTCGCGATATTCGCAGCGTTTTTTACGGCCCTTTTTGGAGCGGTTTTTCTAAAGAGTCAATGAAAAATGGCTCTAAAATCGTCCCAATAAAGTTACACGCACTTCTTTTTCGCGGGCATCTTTTTCTGTGCCGTTTTTGGAAAACTAGGCGTAAAAAAAAACGCCCCGTCGGAACAGAACGCCGTATTTCCCATTGAAATCAATGGGCAGATGTTTGTATGCGTTCTGCTTCCGTGTGCACATGCCCTAAGTCTGTGTCTAGGAGAGCTGGATACAACCTGTGTGGTCTTCACTGCAGCGCACGGGGGCGATCACACAACTTTCATAAACTCCTGAAAAGCAAATCCAATTTTCACAAAATTACAGCGCAAGAAAATGCGCAAATCCAGCACCCAAATACTGGAGCGCAGGAGGTAACACTGCACAACCAGGCACATGTGCTGTTCAGGAGGCTCCGGGGAGTTGTCACCCAGCTTTCCCAGAAAGAGATATATATAACCCGCCCAGAAGAGCAGATGTGTCCCATTCCTGGGAAGCCGTCTTATTGTCCACCCTACAGGATGAGGGGTGCTCAGAGCTGAGGGGTGCGAGGGGGTCTGAGGGGTGCCGAGGTCTGAAGAAGGAAGGGTTATGGAGTCTGAGGGGTGCCGGGGTCTGAGGGGTGCCGGGGTTCCTATGACATTGGCCCCAGTGGGTGTTTGGTTTGGGGGTATTTTTCATTGGGGAGGGGACTGATGTGATTGGAGAATCTCCGTGCAGCGCTGCAGAATATGTTGGCGTTATAGAAGCAAAAGGAAAGGACATCGATATGTCAAAAGTAGGAAAATCAGGACATAACTAAGAGCCAGCCGGAGAGGAAACGTCACAGACTGAATATATTGCAGCTGCTGTGAAGTAGTATATACCCCCCCCCCCCCCCCCACAGATCCCATGTGTGCGCCGCTCCCTGCACTAATCCCTCGTATACGGGAACCGCTCCTCTAATGCTGGAATTATATTATTGATGAAAACTGAAGCGGCCGGAAGAGGGACATTAGTGATCGATACAGCAGTGGAGGAGATGATGGGGGTGATGGTGGAGGAGATGATGGGGGTGATGGAAATTATAGAGGTGATTGAGGATATGGGTCATGGTGGAGGTAATTTGGGGGTGAAATGATGGGTGATGGCGATGATGATGGGGTTGAATATGGTTTTGGTGGTGTTGATGGTTGGGGTGATGATAATGGAGTTGATGATGGGGGTGATGGTGAGGATGATGATGGGGGTGATGATAATGGAGTGGATGATGGGGGTGATGGAGAGGATAATGATGGGGGTGATGGAGAGGATAATGGGGGTGATGGAGAGGATAATGATGGGGGTGATGGAGAGGATAATGATGGGGGTGATGGAGAGGATAATGATGGGGGTGATGGAGAGGATAATGATGGGGGTGATGGAGAGGATAATGATGGGGGTGATGGAGAGGATAATGATGGGGGTGATGGAGAGGATAATGATGGGGGTGATGATGATGGTGTTTATGATGGGGGTGATGATAATGGAGTGGATGATGGGGGTGATGGAGAGGATAATGATGGGGGTGATGATAATGGAGTTGATGATGGGGGTGATGGTGAGGATGATGATGGGGGTGATGATAATGGAGTGGATGATGGGGGTGATGGAGAGGATAATGATGGGGGTGATGGAGAGGATAATGGGGGTGATTGAGAGGATAATGATGGGGGTGATGGAGAGGATAATGATGGGGGTGATGGAGAGGATAATGATGGGGGTGATGGAGAGGATAATGATGGGGGTGATGGAGAGGATAATGATGGGGGTGATGGAGAGGATAATGATGGGGGTGATGGAGAGGATAATGATGGGGGTGATGGAGAGGATAATGATGGGGGTGATGATGATGGTGTTTATGATGGGGGTGATGATAATGGAGTGGATGATGGGGGTGATGGAGAGGATAATGATGGGGGTGATGATAATGGTGTTGATGATGGGGGTGATGGTGGAGGTGGTGTTGGGAGTTGATTGTGGAGGTAATTTGGGGGTGAAATGATGGGTGATGGCGATGATGATGGGGTTGAATATGGTTTTGATGATGGGGGTGATGATAATGGAGTTGATGATGGGGGTGATGGTAGCGCCTCCCTTCTCCGCTCCATTACATCCCCGCAGACTCCACCTCATCTATATATAACTCGCTTTATCTGGGAATTTGCTACAAATGAACGTGTGTCCTGATGTAACACTGCAGCCGAGCGCTCATTATCCCGGCAGGGGGACCAGTCACAGCGTGTGTGCGAGTATGCAGAATACACACAGATGTAGCAGAGCTGACATTGTGAGATCACAATCTGTTATATGTGCTTTTACATCGGACTGCAGGTAAGACTGCTGCACTTATGACCTGATACCTGTGGTTTTACATTGAACTGCTGCCTATCCTACCAAATACTTTTTTATATGATGTGTGATCTGCAATTTTTACATAGGACTGCATGTCATCCCACTACATTATAATATCATGAAGCGTCATTTGTGGTTTTACACAGGACTGCAGATAATGCTATTGGGTTCCTGTGGACCGCAGATAATATTACTAGTTACTTGTGGTCCTACACAGGACTGCAGATAATTCTCCTGGAAATTTGTGGTTTTACACAGGACTGTAAGTAAACCTACCACATTATATGATAGCCTATTATAAGTGGTTTTACACAGGACTGCCAGTACTACTGCCTTATCTTAGGTCATCACTGATTTTTATATAGGACTACAGTTAATCCACCAATAATTTATTACACGGGTTATCTGAGGTTTTACATAGGACTGCAAGTCAACGTACCGATTTAGTTCTTTCGATACGTTTGTTATCTATAGAACTGCTGGTAATCCTGGTGAATCACCCGTGGACTACGAACAAATCTAACCCATTATTTTAGGACAATCCACGGCCCCAAAGTGTTAATTAACAAATTCATCTCAACTACACACACATAGAGGAGTCGTAAATCAAGAGTTTGCAACGTACCACAGCTATGACATTCTGGAGCAGTTTCGCCCTTCGCTCCCACCACATCTGTCACATCTCTGCTGCTGGAATGCAAGGAGTTAAAAGCGTAGAATCCCACCGGGGACACCGCTGGGGTCTTACCTTGGTCAGGCATGACATCTGCACTTTGTAGTTCTTCCCTTGCTGTAGATTATTAATGGTCATGATGATGATGAGGAGGAGGAGGAGGAGAGGAAGATCTGTCTGTGTCACTTGCTGAGCAGAATGTTCTGTATGAACTGGGAGATGGTTTGAAGTTGGTCCTTGTGTTATCTCTGCCGCCACCACGTGGACGATATGGGGAATGCAGGAGATATATGTTACTTGTACATTGATACAGATGTGATGAGTTTGTTATTCAGATGATACTTTTGTGACTGTAATAAATCACTGAGGGGAGTCCAATGAACTATCACCGGTAAGGGTATGTTCACACACACTAATTACGGACGTAAATCGGGCGTATTAACCCCCAAATTACGTCCGAAATTACGGCTTGAAAGCGTTGACAAACATCTGCCCATTGAAAGCAATGGGCTGACGTTTGTCTGTTCACACGAGGCGTATATTTACGCGCCGCTGTCAAATGACGGCGCGTAAATAGACGCCCGCGTCAAAGAAGTGTCATGTCACTTCTTGGGGCGTAATTGGAGACGTTATTCATTGACTCCAATGAAAAGCAGCGCCAATTACGTCCGTAATGGACGCGCCGTTCAAGTTCCTGCACATGCCGTTACGGCTGAAATTACGGGGATGTTTCCTCCTGAAAACATCCCCGTAATTTCAGCCGTTACGGACGCTGTCGTTTGAAGATACCCTAACTCCGAACACTGGAGGGGTACGGGCACCACCAAAAAGACTATATAAGAAGTTGGGGTGCCATAAATGCATGATGTACATAGAAAAAGAAACACATTACAAACAGGAGCACCCCCATATCATCCTACACAATATCTTTATTTGTACAGTACAAAAAGTCAGACAAGAAATAAAAACATTAAAACTGAAAAAAAAAACGGTCCAGGTGTGAACACTTTGGGCGGTTGCTTTTTTGGCTTTAGATGTTTTTAATTCTCGCTGGATTTTTTACAAATCACTGAAAAAGAATTATATAAATTTAAAATCACTGAAGAGGCCATTGTTACTCATAAGGGCAGGTACACACACCACTTCCCAGCAGGATGCAGACAATCCACAATGCTACATAGAGGGAGATCACACAGGTGCAATATACAGATGGACACACACACACACACACACACACACACACACACACACGTCTCCTATTCATGAGTGGGGTGGCAGCTTAGTATTAACACATACCTCCCAACTTTAAAGAATCATAAGGATGGACAACTGATGCAGCGCGTCACGACAATTTTTTTCTTTTAAGCCACGCCTCTAATCCCACCCAATCGCTGCCCATACACACCCTATTCAGCTCACCCAGTATCATGCTCCCATAGTGCCTCCCACACAGTATAATGCTCTCTAGCTGCCACCACACAGTATAAAGCCAACACATATGCCCCCATACAGTATAATGCCCACACATATTCTCCCACGCAGTATAATGCCCATACAGATGCCCCATGCAGTATAATGCCCAAATTCCCCAATACAGTATAATGCCCTTAGCTGCCTCTAGTGTCAGTGCCCTGCAGATAGTGACACAGTGCCCATGTAGATAATGCCCCTATATAGTGCCACAATGTCCATCTAGATAGTGCCACACCCCCATGAAGATAGCGCCCCCCCCCTGTACATAGCGCCATTGGGACTCCCTCTAGGAGCGGAATCCCCAGCCAGAGCATAAGCCTGGGATTCCGCTCCTAGAGGGAAGCCCTGATGTCACTGTCCATATATGGATGTCAGTGACGTCAGTGGCTACTCCTTTAGCGGAATCCCCGTTGCCGACTCTGGTCGCGGATTCCGCTCCAGGAGGAGCCACTAATTCTGAAGCAGGGAAGCATCAGCTCCCTGCTTCAGAATTAGTTCAGAGCGGAGGAGGAGAGGGAGCTCCTGCGCTCGCCGAAGACTCCTCGGACAAAGCGCTACTGTAAGCGCTGTGCTCGGGGAAGCCCTTGATGTTACGGTCCATATATGAACAGTGACGTCAGTGGTTACACTTGGAGCGGAATCCGCGGCCAGAGTTGGCAACGGGGATTCCGCTCACAGAGTAGCCACTGACGTCACTGTTCATGTATGGACAGTAACATCAAGGGCTTCCCCGAGCACAGCGCTTACAGTAGCGCTGTGTCCGAGGAGTCTTCGGCGAGCGCAGGAGCTCCCTCTCCTCCTCCGCTCTGAACTAATTCTGAAGCAGGGAGCTGATGGTTCCCCGCTTCAAAATTCGTTTGCCAGCAGGACATACGCCCGGGACAACGGGACCCCGTCCGAAATCCGGGACTGTCCCGCTGAATCCAGGACGGTTGGGAGATATTTTAATATTGCACACAGATATAGCTTTTAAAAGTGTGTCAGTCACATGGTTAGATGTAGTGCACCGCGCTGGCATACATATTAGTCACACACATACTATTAGACCAGGCGGGCTGCCCAGCACCACAATATACTGACACACTATTATCCCCCAGCACTACAGGGCCCAGCTGCATCCTGAAAAGACATTCAGGGTCTTGTAGTGCTGGGTGTGTATGTGAGTAAGTGAATGAATGTGTGGAAGTGGGTGAGTGTGTAAATGAGTGTGTAAAAATGAGTGAGTGCAAGTGTGTATGTAAGTGCGAATGAGTGTGTGTGTGTGTGTGTGTGTGTGTGTGTGAGAGAATGTGTTAGTGAGTGTGTAAGTAAATTTCTGTGTGTGTGTGTGTGTGTGTGAATGTGTTAGTGAGTGTGAGTGTGTAAGTAAATTTCTGTGTGTGTGTGTGTGTGTGTGTGTGTGTGTGTGTGTGTGTGTGTGAGCGTGTGAATAAAAAAATGAGTGTGAATGCAACTGAGTGTGTGAGTTGAGCAAGTGTGTGCATGAATAAGGGTATGTGCACACACACTAATTACGTCCGTAATTGACGGACGTATTTCGGCCGCAAGTCCCGGACCGAACACAGAGCAGGGAGCCGGGCTCCTAGCATCATAGTTATGTACGATGCTAGGAGTCCCTGCCTCGCTGCAGGACAACTGTCCCGTACTGTAATCATGTTTTCAGTACGGGACAGTAGTTCCACGGAGAGGCAGGGACTCCTAGCGTCGTACATCACTATGATGCTAGGAGCCCGGCTCCCTGCACTGTGTTCGGTCCGGGACTTACGGCCGAAATACGTCCGTCAAATACGGACGTAATTAGTGTGTGTGCACATACCCTAAGTGTTTGTGTGAGTGTATGAGTAAGTGTAAGTGTGTGAGTAATAGCGAGTGTGAATGTATGAGTGTGTAAGTGAATTAGTGTGAGTGAATGAATTTGTGGGTCTGTGTGAGTGTGAATAAAAATGTGAGTGTGAATGAGACTGAGTGAGTGTATGAGTAAGTGTCTATGTAAGTGAGTATGACTGAGCGAGTGTATGTATGTGTGTGTGTGTGTGTGTGTGAATTAGAGTAACTGAGTGAGTGCGTACAGAGTGTGTATGAAAGTGAGTGGGTGAATAAGTGAGTGGGTGTAAGTGAGTGTGAGTTTGAATAAGAAATGAGCGTGAATGCGACGGTGAGTACCAGTTGAGTGAGCATGTGAATAAGTGAGTGTGTCTAAGTGAGTGAGTGAGTGTATGCGTGTATAAGTGTGAGTGTATAAGTGTGAGTGTGAATAAGAGTAAGTGTGACTCGAGCGAGTGTGTGGGAGCCCGTGTCAGTGAATGTGTGTGAGAGTAAGGGTATGTGCACACGACAACGCCAAATACGTCTGAAATTACGTAGCAGTTTTCAGGAGAAAACAGCTCCTGAATTTCAGACATTTTTACAAGTGCAGGCGTTTTTCGCGGCGTCTTTTCAATTGGACATAATTGGAGCTGGTTTTTATTGGAGTCAATGAAAAACAGCTCCAATTACGTCCCTGCACTAATTTTACGCGCCGTCTTTTGACAGCGACGCGTAAAATGACAGCTCGTCTGCACAGAACATCGTAAGACCCATTGCAGGCAATGCGCAGATGTTTGCCGACGTATTGGAGCCGTCTTTTCAGGCGTAATTCGAGGCGTAAAATGCCTGAAAAGAGGTCGTGTGCACAGACCCTGAGAGTGTAAATGTAAGCTAGTGAGTATTCGTACGTAGGAGTGAATTTGTATGAGCGTGACTGAGTGTTAGTGCAACTGTGAGCGTGTGTTTAAGGGAGTGTGGGTAAATGAAAGTGTGTGAGTGTGAGTGTGCGTGTATGAGTGAGTGAGATTAAGTGAGTAAGTGTAAGGGCGGATTTACACAAACGTGTAATACGTCCGTGCAACGCGCGTGCTTTTCACGCGCCTCGCACGGACCTATATTAGTCTATGGGGCAGTGCAGACTGTCAGTGATTTTTGCGCAGCGTGAGTCCGCTGCGTAAAACTCATGACATGTCCATACTTTGTGCGTTGTTCGCGCATCATACACCCATTGAAGTCAATGGGTGCGTGAAAATCACGCATGCTGCACGGAAGCACTTCCGTGGGACGAGCGTGATTCGCGCAACAGCTGTGAAAAGGATGAATGAAAACAGAAAAGCACCACGTGCTACAAACATACAGAGTGTCATAATGATGGTGGCTGCGCGAAAATCACGCAGCAGCGCACCGTATGTTCATGACACAAAGAGCTGTTAAGTGCCTTTTGCGCACGCAAAACGCTGCGTTTTTTGCGTGAGCAAAATGCACGCGCTCGTGTAAATCCACCCCAAGTGTGTGTCTGCACGAGTGAGTGAATTTATGGGAGAGTAAATAAGTGAGTGTAACGGAAAATTAGTGTGTGTGAGTGTGCTTGTGTAAGTGAAAGAGTGTGAGTTCATGTAAGTGTGTGAGTGACTGAGTGAATGTGGGTAAGTGTAAGTCAGAGAGTGTGAGTGCATGAGTAAGTATGAATAAGTGTGAGTGTGTGAATGAGTGTGATTGAGTAAGTGTGACTGAGTGAAAGTGAGTGTAAGTGAATGTGAGAGTCTCTAAGTAAAAGTTAGTCTGAAAGGGAGTATGTGCGAATGAGTGATTGTAAGTGTAAGTAAATGAGTGAGAGTGCAAGTGACTGTTACTCACTTACCTATACCCTCACTCAATCACACACACACACATTCACTTATTTACACTCACTCAGTCTCACACATTCACTCCGTCTCACTCACACTCCCTTATACTCTCACTTATTTGCATTTACTCACACTCACAGTCTCAAACACGAACTCTTACACGCGCACTCATTTTAAATCACACACTCACTGACTCATACTCACTCTTTTACAGTAACTCACACTCACGCATTCACCCTTAGGCCTCATTCACATGAACGTGTGTGCTTTGCAGTTCCGTGTGTCATAAGTGTTTCGTGCGTGATTTTCGCGCATATGCCATCCTTATGACACGCGGTTTTGATGTTTAGAAAAATAAATGAAGGAGGTGGTTTTATTTTTTCCTTCATTTCTTTATCTACTGTTGCGCGAATCACGCGCTCACACACGGAAGTGTTTCCGTGTGCCGCGCGTGATTTTCACGCACCGATTGACTTCAATGGGTGCGTGATGCGTGAAAAACAGCCAAGTATAGGACGTGAGTTTGACACAGCGGACACACGTAGCGTGAAAATCACGGAATGTCTGAACGGCCCCATTGACTAACATAGGTCCGTGCGACGCGCGTGATTTTCACGCGCGTATCACGGACGTTAAACACGTTCGCGTGAATAAGGCCTTACTCAATCTTTTTCACACACTCAAATTGATGCTAGGAGCCCGGCAGTGTGTTCAGTCTGGGAAATGCAGCCGACGTGCGGACCGTATATAACGGACCAAACACGCTCGTGTGAATCCTGCCTAAGGGCTCATTCAGACGAACGTAAAACTCGCCCGTGTGCGGTGCGTGAATAACGCATGCCCCTCGCAAGCACACCGATGCATAACAGACCAGATTTACGTGCGTGAATCGGACACGCTCGTGTGAATGTAGCCTAAGGGTATGTTCACACGCAGTGACCAAAAACGTCTGAGAATACGGAGCTGTTTTCAGGCGAAAACCGCTCCTGAATTTCAGACGTAAATGCAAGTACTCTGGTTTTTCACGGCGTCCATTACGGACGTTATTGGAGCTGTTTTTCAATGGAGTCAATGAAAAACGGCTCCAATTACGTCCCAAGAAGTGACAGGCACTTCTTTGAGGCGGGCGTCTTTTTACGCGCCGTCTTTTGACAGCGGCGCGTAAAAAAAAAAAGCCCATCTGCACAGAACACCGTAAGACCCATTGCAAGTAATGGGCAGATGTTTGCCGACGTATTGGAGCTGTTTTTTTCGGCCGAAATTCGAGGCGTAAAACGCCTGAATTACGTCCGTAAATAGGGCGTGTGAACATTCCCTTACACTCACACAACACTACATTCTCTAACTCACGTATTCACCCACACTCACATGAGCTTAGTCTCACTCATACTCAGTCTCACACTATCACACCCTCAACTAACACTCCCTGACTCTTGCTCACTCAAACACTTCGGGTATGTTCACACGCCCTATTTACGGACGTAATTCAGGCGTTTTTCACCTGGAATTATGGCCGAAAAAACGGCTCCAAATGTCTGCCCATTGGATTCAACGGTGTTCTGTGCAGATGGGCTTTTTTTTTGGCGCGCCGCTGTCAAAAGACGGCCGCCTCAAACAAGTGCCTGTCACTTCTTGGGACGTAATTGGAGACGTTTTTCATTGACTCCATAGAAAACCAGCTCCAATTACATCCGTAATGGACGCAGCGAAAAACGCCTGCACATGCCGTTACGGCTGAAATGACGGGGCCGTTTTCTCCTGGAAACAGCCCCGTAATTTCGGCCGTTACGGACGCTGCCGTGTGAACATAACCCTTACACTCAATAACACACACTCAAACCCACTGACTGACTGATACTCACTTTGTTACACCCACTTATTTACATACACTCACACTCAGTTTTACTCCCACTTACCCACAAACTCACTCCCCCTTACACTCACACTCACGGCTTATTCAGACGAACGTGATATACATTCGTGCAACGTGCGTGATTTTCACGAGCGTCGCACGAACCTATATTAGTCTATGGGGCCGTGCAAACAGTCCGTGATTTTCACGCAGCGTGAGTCTGCTGCGTAAAACTCACTGCATGTCCTATACTTGCCCGTTTTTCGCGCATCACGCACCCATTGAAGTCAATGGGTGCGTGAAAATCGCGCAGGCATACGGAAGCACTTCCGCGTGCGATTCGCACTACAGTTGTAAAATGAATTAATGAAAAAAGAAAAGCCTCTCCTTTTCGGTTTCTAAACATAAAACCAGAGTGTCATCACGATGCCGGCTGCGCGAAAATCACGCAGCCGCGCACCATATGCTGATGCCGCACGGACCTATTGCGCGCGCAAAACGGACACGTTCGTGGGAATAAGGCCTTACACTCACTCCTCACTAACAGTCAATCGCTGGCACTCAGTCACACTCACAAACTTACTCCCACTCACCCTACCTTTACAGGCCTGCTGTGAGAAGAGCTTTTCTAGGTCCCTATGATAGCACTTCCTGACTCTACACTCTGGTAGCTCAGCACTATCATAGTGATATTTCAGCTCATAGTCAAATAGTTTTCAATGGTTAAGATGACCGGGCTGCTGTGAGAAGACTTTTCGGGCTGTGTCCTTATAACACCCGGTCCTGTCCCTGTGATTACGCAGCTCAGTGTTATCAGAGGGACATATGGCCACATAGCTGAAGAGTTACCAGAGGCTGAAATTGGAGACCCCCAGTAAGAACAGCTTAATTAAATATTTCCCTATGGGAATTCTTCCAGTCGCTGTGTTCTAGCTGCTCAGAGCTATCATAGGGACTTTCAACCCCATATTCGAAGAGTTATTAGAGGTTGAAATTACAAACCTCCAGTGATAACGGCTTCTATCCTATGACAACACTTCCAATCTTTGTGCAGTAGCAGTTCAGTGCTATCGTTGCTGAAGAGTTATCAGAGGTACAGGTTGCAAACAAAGCTTTTCTGCATGTGTCCCTATGACAACACTTCCTGCACCTGCACTCTAAACCTTTTTTTCCCTGTTCCCTGATATGCAGCGCTTGAGAGATTGCCGGCCAGGACGCTGCCGACTGTCAATCTTTGTGTTGAGTGACGGGGTGACAATGTATAGGAGCTAAAAGTTTTGGGAATTTGAGGTGTTGGACAAGTGATTACAGGGCGGTGGGGAAAGGGGGGGGTTGAACCCCATGTTTTTAATTTTCCTTAGTTTACACCCTATGTAAACCCATAACAATACTGAAAACTTCACAGCACAAAGTAACAGAACTGCATGACAACTCTTTACTATCCCGCACACGACAACTCGAAAGAATAGATTTTAAAAAAGTTCTGAATTCTGGTTTCGGCACATTCATTTCAACACCTTATGGTGACTTGAGTGACTAGTCCTGCTCACACAGCTGAGGGTTTGTTACAGGGAGTATTCCCCAAAAATGGTAATTTTTTGCTCAATGTCAGTAAAAAGAAAATATTCTCGTTTATATCCAAAGACTAAAAAACAGTCATCGACTAATACTTCTCACAGCTGAGGGTTTGTTACAATTGTATTCAGTGCAGAGAATCATCTGGGAGGTAAACACATCAGCAGCACCATATTTTTTCCTGTCCTGATACACGATATGGACAAAAGTATTGGGACAACTACACATTACACCTGCAGGAGCTTTTAGGACATCCCATATATAAACCCATAGACAGGAATATGGAGTTGGTTCCCTCTTTGCAGTAAAGCATCTTCCACTCTTCTGGGGGGTTTTCTACAAGATTTTGGGGCGTCTGTCGGATTTTTTGCCCATTCATACAGAGGAGCATTTGTGGGGTCAGACACTGATGTTGGGGGAGGGGGCCGGGCTCGTAATCTCCGTTCTAGCTCATCCAAAAGGTGTCGGATGGGGTTGAGGTCCGTAAAGTTCTACCCCCCCAAAACCAAGCTTGGATTTATGGACTCTTGGGCACGAGGAACAGTCAGACGGGTAACGTTCTCCTGGCGTTCACCAAACCCAGACTCATCCACGAGACGTGAGATAGAGAAGCGTCACTCCACAGAATACGTTCCCGCTGCTCCGGAGTCCATTTTGGCGGCTTTACCCCCCTCCATCTGACGCTGGGCATTGTGCTTGGCGATGTGGCTGGCATGCAGCTGCTCGGCCCCCATGCCATGAAGCTCCCGGGCACAGTGTGTGGGTGTTAATACCAGAGGAGGTCTGTACTCTGCAGTTACGGAGTCAGCGGAGCGTCTGCGAATTTCTGCAGGTTCATTTAGTAACGTTTACGCTGCGGTTTTTTCCGCGTCATGGGATTTTCTGAATCGCAGCCACGTTGCTGTCAATGTAAACGCTGCGGAATTTCCAAACACAATTCCGTTGCGGGAATTCTGCAGCATTTACGCTACGTAGGAACTCGGCCTAAAGGCGGCTGCTGGATGTTATACACCTGAACTCAATGATAAGAGGGGGGGGCAAAACTTTTGTAGGGTTTCTCTTTTGGAGGGACAGTCCTTACTTTTGTCTCCGGTCCCTCGTTGCTCCTCCTGTCCTTCTCTTTGACCAGAGATATAGATTTGCAGTAATAAACTTCCTCTATGGCCGCAGGAACGATCTGTCTGGTTGCTGGTGTAGAGCGGAATAGCAGAGCTGGATCAGTGCAACATAAATCACTTCCTCAGCTGATAAGATTGTGATCAGAGAATGATTAACACTTCATCTGCCAAAGACAACACACGTGCGGAATAAGCTGCTACATTTTCTTTACAGAATTGGGGTTCTCTCGGGGTAACAGCCCCGGGGTGTAAAAATGTGACAACTACTATGGGCTCGGCTTTTGACATCCCCAGGCGCTGTCACCCAAATGACGTGGTCCCTGAATGGCGTATACATTGGCATTGTTATGAAGATTTACCTCCCCGCTA
Source organism: Rhinoderma darwinii (assembly GCF_050947455.1). NCBI lineage: Eukaryota > Metazoa > Chordata > Amphibia > Anura > Rhinodermatidae > Rhinoderma > Rhinoderma darwinii. Next base: position 140,318,271 of record NC_134692.1, on the reverse strand, counting down.
TTCCCTTGATCCTACTACTGCTCTGTCGATGTGTCAGTCTTTACTGTACTCCTAGTATTCTATTCATGAACACTAAAACTACGCCGTAGGACACGCACGAGTGCTAAATGGACATAGACTGCTTGTAATACAAAGCAGAAATGTTCTTTATTTGTACAGAAAAGAGGAACAGGAACTTATTATTATCTGGACGGAGAGTCAGCTGGAAGGCCTGGGCTTTACAGCCACACAGGCGATTGTCTAGATGGAGTATAATTGTAACAAACCCCCAGCTGTGAGGAGTATTAGGTAAGGATAAGTTGACCCTCTGAATGTAAAAAATAAAATCTTAAAAATTCTCATTCACTGACCGCAAGCAGAGGTTTTGAAAATGGTGGGGAATTAAAACAGGTAGTTCGCTGATGTTTAAAATGATGTCCCCAAGTGCTGATCTTGGGGATGGGGGGTCCCTTTATAGTTAGGTCTATTATATAGCCAATATATTTCCAGAGACCCCGATGGGCGTGCGCCAGGACAATGAATGAGTTAATGTTACCAGACATCGCCCTCCTCGCGCTTCACGAGCGCCGTGTATAAAATTACAGGACGCCGTATTGACGCATCTGTATATTTTCTTGGGATCGCCTCTCAGATCACGTGACCCTTGGGGGCGCCTGAGCCGGATCAGAGCCGCTGCAGACTGACAAAGAAAACATCAACAGTTATAAGGCCCCCTCCCCCGCTCACTGTGGGATATAAAGTATAATAAAAAAAACACAAAAAAAAAAAAAAAACATAAAAAAACAAAGTAAAAAAAAAAAAAATTTGTAAAAAATACCCACCCACCTTTTTCCGCAGCTCTGACCCGGACCCCAATACCTTAAACTACACGTTATAGATCAAAATAAACGTATGGCAATGGAGACTCAATTTGCAGGAAGAACTACAAGAGGAGCAAAAAGTTTAAAAACTTTTTTTTTTTTTTTACCCGAATAGCTCCAAATTCTATCGACCGCCTTTACTTTATCGCAGTTGCCATGAGCAACTCAGGGCGATCCCTACGTAATTTCGGCGTCATGTCATACGGCGCAGGCTGAGTAACGAGGGACAAAAAGCCAGATTAACCCCTCCCCCTTTTAACCCCTTCTGAATAGGTGCTGAGTTGAATGTGAGCTTTGTTGCCGTCTCAGCCACTTCCTGTCAGTCCAGTTCCTGATTGTAACACTCTGGTCCACACCTCCTATGAGACAGTCCAGGCCCGGCCCCAGCTCATTGGCTGCGAAGTGCACAGGGCTTAACCACCCCAGACCGAGCCCCAAACTTCAGAACTTCCACCCTGTGCAGCTGCAGCCTGACACCGCCGGAGCCTGCACTCAATATTTACTATTCCAGGTAGGATTGTTACAATGTTGCGGCTCAATGTTCTGGTGGGAGATGCTGGTTTTGGGTCTGGGTAGGTTTTGAGGGTTGCTTGGCACTTGGAGGGGGCACTAGGTGTGGCACGGTGAGGGCTGAACTTTGCACGTTGAGTCAAGTTGGATAATTCGGGGTTGGGTCAGGCTCGAATTATGACTTGTGGGACGTTGCATTGAGAGTTTTGGGGGCAGTCTGGGGAGCTTCACGCATGGAAATTGGGATCTGTTTCCCTCCTGATGGACTCGGTTCCTGAAATGAACTTTTATGGAGGCATTTGGAGTTGCAGACTGGCCGCCATGGTGCCCGAGGAGGACGCCGCCGCCGCTTATGATGGCAGGGGTTGATTTGTATAAATTCAGTCCCCCATGGGTCGTGTGGTTGACAGCGGCGCCATCCAGTGGCTCTGCAGATACAAGGGGGGGGGGGGGGGGGGAGCTGCAGTTTGCAAAAATTCGAGACGTTTCAAGAGGGCGGCTTGGAATTTGCAAAGCTGCGCCTAATGTATGCAAATTGACGCAAATATCTAATTTGCGCCAACTTGCCAATGTCTAGCTGGATCGTAGCGTTTTGGCGTGTTTGCCGCAGCCTCTTCACACGGCTAAAATTGCAAACCGAGGGAATAAATTTCGCACAGAATTGTAATTTGGCGCAGCCAGTAGCCCCCAAAACACTCCAACACATGCCCCAATGTTTGGGCGTGTATACTTATGCATTGCGTTTGTCGAATGTCCTGGTTGTTGTTTGACCGCTAATTAATATTCCATAACGAGGAAACTAATTTACATACGTGTGAATTGTGGTTGCCCCACCCCCTCCTGTGTCCTTGCTGAGACTTGTAGTTCCACAACAGCTTGAAGCACGCAGGTCCTTGCGGTCGGTTGCTGCAAGGGTTTGGCGCCGCTTGAACCATTATATTAGGGAGTTGCATTATAAGCGATTACCGTCATTAATGTTTTGAATCGCTTCCTGTTTAAGTCGACCGTTCTGCGGCGAAATCGTCTCCGTCGCTTCTCTGCGGGCGCCGTCCGTCTCCGGTTGAAGGACTGCACTGAATAACACTTCACCTGTTATACTGGGTAATGGCTCGTAGCGCAATTCCATAACGGGGCTCCAAACCGGGGTATTGCTTTAACCCCTGAGATGCTTTTGTTTTAAGGAAACCGTCTAATCTCGATGTTTTGGGTTTTTTTTTGGTTTATTTTGTATTTTTGTTTTCGTTTTTGTGACATTTCAGATATGTTATACTCATGACTGCATGGAATATATGGACAAGAAGGCGATGCTGGCGGCGAGCATGGCGCACAGTCCGTGAGTCAACCCAACATAAACATTATATAAAAACATGGCAGCTTTTTTCCAAAAAACAGCGCCACTCCCGTCCATGGGTTGTGTCTGGTATTGCAGCTCAGGTCCGTTCAAGTGAATGTCATTGAGCTGTAATACCAGACACGACCTGTGGTCTGGTGTGGTGCAGTTTATAGAAGAAGGCAGCCATGTTTTTCTAATCCTGGACATCCCCTTTAAGGGGTACTCTTTTCCTATTGGGCTCTATTCTTTGTCCCCTGGCGTCCGACCAATCTGAAATAATCGCCGCTTCATCCCTGACCATTTGCAAGAAACTGGCAACTGAACATTTTTGGAGCCCAAATTTCTGGTTTGACCGGTTATCGAAGAGGCTTCTTGACCCCGTCCTTAACCCATTGGGCCAGGCGGTGAGCGCAGCGACGCAGAGCGACGATCTCAAGGAGACGGGTTAAGACTCGTCGGTGCAGGACGGAGATTCCTGATTTGTGTGTGAAGCGTTTAAGGAATCCGTTAAAAAAAAAAGTTTCTTTGGCCCTTTATTACATTTAGTTGAAAGTTCTGCCCCCCCCCCCCCCCTGTGTACAATTATATGCAAAAAAGATACGGCTCATTTACATATAGGTCCTTTTCTGTTTCCTGTTATAGAAGAACTCCACCTTTTTTCTAAAAACCCTCAGTTGATGGTCAGTGAACTCAGCAGATCACCGATTACTGGAGTTAATCACTTTTTTTTTTTTTTTCTATATCCTCCTCCTGATCTTCCTGGTTTAGGAATATAATTCCAGAGCTGCAGTAAAGACTGACACACGGGAAAGCATCAAGAGAGGCTGAGGGAAAATAACTGCATGGTAACGGACATTCTGTGCCTGCAGAAAGCTGGGTGCCCCCCCCCCACCATTTCACGTATTATCGTGGTGGTCACTTTTGGAAATCCAGCATCTGATCAAGAAACGGTTTAATAGAATATAAAGGGGGTTCAAATAAGATGAGTTGGGGGGCTTATAGTTTTAGGTCATTTTTCTTTTTTGTAGGGGGGTAAATGCTCTTGCAGTGTTTATTGATGGCCAATAATTCGGTACCAGATGAGCTCCACCCGATTCTTGCAGCTCCTGCGTCGGGTTCTCAATGTTTTTATTTTGGATAAGTAACTTGAATGTTCAGGAAATTAGGAAATCTTTGGCGGTGTCAGCAAATTTCTACCTGTAGCGTTATACCTCCTGCTATTATCAGGACGGAGGCTCCATAATCAGCAGGTATAACCTCTATCCTCAAGGTGTTATCGTTTTCATACGCTTTTTAGTTTATTTTTACTATATGCCGTGTAGAAAATGATGTTGTTGCCTGGAAACCATCAGCAAGTAGGTTAGTTGCTATTGACAGATCTCATGCATGAGCATCCCCTGCAAAATGGACCTCAAAGGGGCATTATGCAAACGTTCCTGAAAGTGGCAGTTTCTGGGAGGTTTTGTGGGCGTACCTAGACGTGTCGGGGTGGGGCTTGAACATGACTGAGAATAGGGATTCAAAGGTTAGGAGGTATTTATGTGAGAATACCCAGGATGATCTGTCTCATTAACCCACGGACATCCAAATAGTCTGATTAAATAGACATGCATACTAAGGAATGAAAGATCAGTCAACAGCAGCTTGTTTACGGTTTCCAGACTTGTTAATTTCTGTTTGAGATGCTCACAACATTTTTACGTCCATAGAAATAGGCCATTAATGTATGATCAGAAGGGGCTCCCACCCCAGAGGCACTTGCCGATCAGCGGGATGACGGGACAGAGCGCTGGAGACGTGTGGCTGTGCCTGGTACTGCAGCTCCACCCGCTCACTTGAATGGACTAAGCTACAGTACCACTCGGATGTTGCCGTGAGCGCAACTGCCCCTTCGTTCTGCTGATCAGTGGGGGTCCTAGGGGTTGGACCACCTCCGATCATACATCTTAATGATAGATCATCCATGTAAAATCTTAGAGAACCCCTTTAAATACTTCATGTTGTGTAGACCTTAGAAGCTCTGTAGTGGGGGTCCTGCGGCTGACTATGATGGGGGCCTCTGAGGTGGCTTATTATAGGTCTGTTAGTTCTTCTGGTCTTCCTGTGTGGGTGACCACCTGTAGGTCGCCATATTGTAGACTGTACCAATCAGGGCCGCCATCAGGAATTTCAGGGCCCCCTACAGCTACATTTTCTGGGCCCCCCTACCGTGGCACCGCCTGTTAACGGTACTCCGTCCAGTACTATATCATGGTACCCAGGGCCGCCATCAGGGGGGGTATTATGGGTACTGATGTGAGAGGCCCGGCCAAACCTAATTGAAAGGGGGGCCCGGCAAACTGCCGCGACTTGCCTTTGGTAGAAAAAAAAACAGGCCCCTGCAATGGGGCCCGTTTTTTTCACCAAAAGAATGTCATGAGCTGCGGGCCCCCCTTTCAATTAGGTTTGGCCGGGCCTCTCACATCAGTACCCCTAATACCCCCCTGATGGCGGCCCTGGGTAGCATGGGGGCCGTCAAACACCGCCGCCTGTGCGACCGATCACGCGCACCCGCAAACTCCCGCGCATGCGCACCGGCGACCGCCTGGAACCGCGCACCGAATTTTGAGGCAGATTTTGACCTGCCCACACTATCTTGCCGCGTTTTTTGCCCACGGCGATTGAGGACAGCAGACAGAAAACGCAGCGAAAAATGCATTTTCTGCCTCCCATTGATTTCGATGGGAGGTCAGAGGCAGAACCGCGGCAAGAAAGGACGTGCTGCTTTTTCTTTTTTCCGCGACTGGCTCCCATTGATTTCAGATTAAATCAATGGGAGGCGGTTTTGGAAGTTTTTTGGTGCTGATTCTGACGCAGTGTCCGAGTCAATATCAAGGCCCAAAAACTCTGTGAACTGGGCCTTATTGTTAGGGCTTATTCAGACGAACGTGTAATACGTCCGTGAAACGTGTGTGATTTTCACGCGCGTTGCACGGACCTATGTTACTCTATGGGGCCGCGCAGACTGTCAGTGATTTTCACGCGCCTCGCACGGACCTATGTTACTCTATGGGGCCGTGCAGACTGTCAGTGATTTTCACGCAGCGTGTGTCCGTGTGTACGCTGCGTAAAACTCACGACATGTCCGATATTTGTGCATTGTTCGCGCATCACGCACCCATTGAAGTCAATGGTTGCATGAAAATCACGCCCAGCACTTCCGCAGCCGTATAAACTATGAATGAAAACAGAAAAGCACCACGTGCTACAAACATACAGAGTGTCATAATGATGGCGGCTGCGCGAAAATCACGCAACCGCGCATCATACGCTGCTGACACACGGAGCTGTTATGGACCTTTTGCAAGCGCAAAACGCCACGTTTTTGCGCGCGCAAAAAGCACACGCTTGTGTAAATCCGGCCTTAGGGTAGGAACACACTAGGCATGAACGCTGCGGATTTTATGCAACACATTTTATTGTGTAAAATCCGCAGCGTATTACAGTCGCAGCAGAGTGGGTGAGGTTTGAACAAATCTCATCCACACGCTGCAAAAATAATGGACCTGCAGTGTGACTGCAGTCGCATGTCAATGTATTCTGTGGAATCGCTGCTCCTCTGTTGCGGAAATGCTGCGGTTCTGCCGCAAAAATCACACATGAGAAAAAAAAAAAAGGCACTTTTTTAAATTTATAAAAAAGTTTAGACTTGCCCCGGCCGTAGTCCTGGTGACGCGATCCTCTATTCTTAGCGCAGCCCGGCCTCCTGTCATGACGTTTCATCCCATGTGACTGCTGCAGCGGTCACATGGTCTACAGCGTCATCCCAGGAGGCGGGGCTACGTTCAGAAAAGAGAGATGCGTCACTTAAACTACGGCCGGGGTAAGTCTAAACTTTTTTTTCCCTGCAGGATTCCCGCAGCGGACACGCCTCACGAAACCTGCGCCACTATTCGGTGCGGTTTTGCTGGCGGAATTCCCTGCGGCTCCCGGGATAAGCTGTGTAGTTTTACTCAGCATATCCGCCTAGTGTGTCCCTTATGATGTCGCTCCTGGAGCTGCTGCCGGTCTCTAAATAGGCAGTTGGTTCAGTAGAATTTGGAATTATTTTTTTTTGTGAACCAGCTTAAAAAAATACAAAACTTTTGTGTTAGGGCCTGTTCACACCACTGTTCGCTTCCGCTCCGGGGTTCCGTCTGAGGTTTCTGTCGGGTGAACCCCGCAACGGAAAGTGAAAGTGATAGCACAGCTTCCGTTTCCATCACCATTAGCGAAGTCGACTGCGCTATTAATTCCGTCCGAAAACCAGCCGGAATGGTGACGAACGGAAACCATTAGCGATGTTTCCGTCACCATTGAGATCAATGGTGACTGAAACGGAAGCTGTGCTGTCACTTTCACTTTCCGTTGCGGGGTTCACCCGACGGAAACCTCAGACGGAACCCCGGAGCGGAAGCGAACAGTGATGTGAACAGGCCCTAACACAAAAGTTTTGTATTTTTTTAAGCTGGTTCGCAAAAAAAAATAATTCCAAATTCTACTGAACCAACTGCCTATTTAGAGACCGGCAGCAGCTCCAGGAGCGACATCATAAGGGACACTCTAGGCGGATATGCTGAGTAAAACTCCACAGCTTATCCCGGGAGCCGCAGGGAATTCTGCCAGCAAAACCGCACCAAATAGTGGCTCAGGTTTCGTGAGGCGTGTCCGCTGCGGGAATCCTGCAGGGAAAAAAAAGTTTAGACTTGCCAGGGCCGTAGTCCTGGTGACGCATCTCTCTCTTCTGAACGTAGCCCCGCCTCCTGGGATGACACTGTAGACCATGTGACCGCTGCAGCAGTCACATGGGATGAAACTTCATGACAGGAGGCCGAGCTGCGCTAAGAATAGAGGATCGCGTCACCAGGACTACGGCCGGGGCAAGTCTAAACTTTATCAATTTAAAAAAGTACCTTTTTTTTTTCTCATGTGTGATATTTGCGGCAGAACCGCAGCATTTCCGCAACAGAGGAGCGGCGATTCCACAGAATACATTGACACGCTGCGGCTTAAAAAGTCACACGGCAGGTCCATTATTTTTGCAGCGTGTGGATGAGATTTGTTGAAATCTCATCCACTCTGCTGCGACTGTGATACGCTGCGGATTTTCCACAATAAAATGTGTTGCATAAAATCCGCAGCGTTCATGCCTAGTGTGTTCCTACCCTAAGGCCGGATTTACACAAACGTGGCGTTTTGCGCATGCAAAAGTTCCATAACAGCTCCGTGTGTCAGCAGCGTATGATGCGCGGCTGCGTGATTTTCGCGCAGCCGCCATCATTATGACACTCTGTTTGTATGTTTGTAGCACGTGGTGCTTTTCTAATTTCATTCATAGTTTATACGGCTGCGGAAGTGCTGGGCGTGATTTTCACCCACCCATTGACTTCAATGGGTGCGTGATGCGCGAACAATGCACCAATATAGGACATGTCGTGAGTTTTACACACGGACACACGCTGCGTGAAAATCACTGACAGTCTGCACGGCCCCATAGAGTAACATAGGTCCGTGCGAGGCGCGTGAAAATCACGCGCGTTGCACGGACGTATTACACGTTCGTCTGAATAAGCCCTAACAATAAGGCCCAGTTCACAGAGTTTTTGGGCCTTGATATTGACTCGGACACTGCGTCAGAATCAGCACCAAAAAACTTCCAAAACCGCCTCCCATTGATTTAATCTGAAATCAATGGGAGCCAGTCGCGGAAAAAAGAAAAAGCAGCACGTCCTTTCTTGCCGCGGTTCCGCCTCTGACCTGCCATCGAAATCAATGGGAGGCAGAAAATGCATTTTTCGCTGCGTTTTTTGTCTGCTGTCCTCAATCGCCGCGGGCAAAAAACGCAGCAAAAAAACGCGGCAAGATAGTGTGGGCAGGTCAAAATCTGCCTCAAAATTCTTTAAGGAATTTTGAGGCAGATTTTTTTTTGCCTGCAAAATACTGTGTGAACAGGGCTATACATAAACAACACTTTGAGATAATTTACTCACTGTCAGAAGAGCTGCTCCCACTCCAGTCCTCTTCCGGCGATGTCTTCCAGGGGAGGTCTTCGGTCCAGACGTCCAGTCCTTCACCTCCAGCCAGGCTCCAGGTAAGTTTTGTCCATGTGGGTCCGCGGCTGCGCGCGCTTCGTTCGCGGGCGGCCGGTCGCGGGTGCGCGCGCGGTCGATCGCGGGTGCGCGCGCGGGCGGTCTCCAGTGCGGGCGTTCGTGGACGCGGACGGTTTGACGGCCCCCCATGACGAGGGGAGGGGGCCCGCAGCAGCAGCAGCAGCTCACGACATTCTTTTGGTGAAAAAAACGGGCCCCATTGCAGGGGCCCGTTTTTTCCTACCAAAAGAATGTCGAGGCAGTTGCCGGGCCCCCCTTTCAATTAGGTTTGGCCGGGCCCCTCACACCACTACCCCTAATACCCCCCTGATGGCGGCCCTGGTACCAATACATGACCGATCTGTTTTTGGAGGGGATCGTCACCTGAGATCCGTTCATCATGCTGATCCCTACTTGGCTGCATTGTGGTGGAGGTTGGAGGCGTCCCGTGTTTTGTAGGTGACGTTACCCCTTTAAGTAATGGCGCCTCTTCCGTTTTTCTCCCGGCCTCTGATTTGTTTGTGTGACCTGAGGTAACCCGGCTTCTGTTTAATATGGAAGACGTCTCTGGACTGTGTTAAGTTGATTTAATACGAGACGTGTGGGCGCGTCGCTGGTGTAATGGCGGTCACTGACGCTTCGTATATGTTATCACTGTGTGTGGCCGGTCGTAGCGGAGCCAACGTGATGATGAGACTTCAGGGAGGCGTCTTGGTCCTTTTGTATCTTGAGTTATATGAGCAGTGGAGTGGACCTCATTGTACATAACCCGCCTGACGGCGTATAAGCCGTTCACACGGTGCGTTTGTGTCGTTTTTGGGTGGAGATCTGTCACCAGCTCTTATATGGCGGGTAGGAGAGTCCCCCGATTCTTTTAGATCATGACGTACTTTAAGATGGAGGTAGGACCAGCTCCATTGTGGAGGCACTGTGGGTGATGCTCTTATGGGGTCATTTTGGTTGGTTCTGTAATGCGGGTGCTGGATGGATCTATTGAAGGGGAACTGTGGTTGGGGTTATGAGGGAAACGGCTCAGTTGTGGGGGCAGTGTGGTTGGTGCGGTTATCGGGCTGACTTGGTTGTGGGGGTACCGTAGTTGGTGCTCTTATGTGGGGGCAGTGTGGCTGGTGCTGTTATGAGGCTGCTGGCTGAAAGGGAAGCTGCAGTTGAGGTTATGAGGGAGATGCCTCTGTTGTGGGGGCATAGTGGTTGAGGTTATGAGGGTAATGTCTCTGTTGTAGAGGTACTGTCGTTAGGTTAGAAGAATGATGGCTCTATTATGGGGGTACTGTAGTTGTCCGAATGTGGGGGCAGTGAGGTTGGTGCTGTTAGGAATTCAGGCTGGTTCTATTGTGGGGGAACGGCAGTCGGTGTTATGTGGGAACAGTAGGTAATGGTGTTATACGAGCTCTGTGGTGTTGGTATGATGGTGCTGGCTCTGTTGTGGGGGCACTGTCTTTGATGGGTGGTATTGTGGTTGCTTCTGTAATAGACGCATTATAGTTGGTGCTGTTATGAGGGTGCTGGCTGGCTACTGTAGGGGCACTGTGGTTAGGGTTCTCAGGGTGATGGCTCTATGATGGGGATACTGTAGGTGGTGCTCTTGTGTAGGGGCGGTGAAGTAGGTGCTGTTAGTTGGAGGTTGGCTCAGTTGTGGGGCACTGTGGTAGATGCTATGTGGTTGCTGGCTGACCTTGTTATGAGGGTTCTCTAATCGTAGCCCCCCTATATCTTCTTGTAGCCCCCATTAAGTGTATGCGTCCATCTCGTTGATGCCAGCTTGCCAAGCAACCAACTGCCTACCAATCTGGGTGACAATCTGCCATACAGGAGACTGCTCCTTCATCCTGCACAGACTTGTTTTAGTTCCCTTACACTAACCGCCAAGAAGCCTGACAAGTAATGATTCACCTCCCTAAACATAGTCTGTCTCTTATCCATTTGTATAGCTGTTGAATTCCCTCTATTGTTCCCTGTTATCAGCCAATTTAGAATGGGGAACGGCTGACTGTAGTGTTCAATGGGATGAGTGGCAGGAAGTGTAAAAATCCCCAAACACCTAGCTGCCCACTAATCACTGTCACGTATCTGCAGATACATCAGCCGCTCCTCTTATTACGCTCCCGCACTATTATAAGCTGCCGGGTTGATGCGTGCCTGTAGGGTATGTTGTATGTATTATATGGTGACGTGATGATCCCCTGACATGTCTGTATATGCACAAGGTAAAATTCTTCTCTCGACGTGTGACCGGTGGATTGGACCTCCTTGCGTGAAGTTATCTTGGAATCCTGCTCTTCGAGTGCCCAGTCGCTCGTTACCCGGCAGTGCTGGTGTGACTGGTATCTGGCATTCTTCACTGACACCCACTTATAGGGCGATAAGGTGTTCATTGGGGTTTTGTTTTTGTAGGGTGGCTAACTAGGAAGTGTGGTATTATAGGGTTGTGGAGAACGGCAGAAGAGGAGTGGACAGTTCTTGGGGTAGTCCACCAACAATTGGCAGGACGACGCTCTATTCCAAGCCTGAAGATGCCCATACGCAATAAATGAAAGACGTCCGAACCTGCGAATTACAGCCGGACCGCCAACGATCTAATGGGTGTCGGGGTCTCCCAACAGCAGATGCCTGGGGTTATAAAGAAATTAAATCCAACATGCCCGGTTTCTTGTTCCCATGATAGATCTCCGTCTCCCCATTCGAAATAAGCCATGCGCGCTCGGACAAATTGCGAGTACATATTAGTGGTGGAGTTGGGCGGAGTAGCTGTCAGCCGAACGAGAACTTGAACGATGGCTATATCAAGTGTATGGGCGCCAATGTGAGAACACCCTTATGGTGTGGACCTCAAATAGCTAGAGGACTATGGTTTAGACCTTCTGGGACTTGTAGAGCTTGGGTTGTGACGTTTTTCTCTTCAATATTGACCACAACTGGTAAAAGATGTTCCTTAAAAATAGTTTCCACCTAAAATTTCACCCCCAACCACAGATCTGAAGGCTCAACCATGCTGCCATCTAATGACTCAACCAGCCGTCTGGTTGGTTGAGGGAGTCCCGTCCTATTGTAGTTGGTCTTGGCCGATTGGGATTTCATTGAGCCACCTTGGCATTGCCGAAAGCAGACTGAGAAGTAGAGACACAGTGAACGGCTCTTCTAAGTACTTCAATGCGTAGGCAGAAGTGTGGACAACCCGTCTTCCCATCTTCCTTCGTTATTGGTGTTGGGGGAGTAAATTTTAACAGAAGACATGTTGGTGAGCTGGAACATTAGGTCTCCTTTTCCTAGGAACCTTCTCAGCCACTAAATGGTGGGTCTTAGTAAGACTTGGTGGCCAAAAACGATGCAATATGTGTAACGTCCGACCTTCATGGTAGATGCCATATTTGATGTAAGGAATCAAAACAATGTTTTCGGAGTGCCATGTATTCTGCCTGGGGAATTTTTTGGGTGGGGTTGTCCTCAGTCACAGGTCTTCTTTCAATTGCTACACTTTATAGACTAAAGTATTGGGACACCTTCACATTACACCTACAGGAGCTTTTTTGACTTATCCATATACATTAATATGAAGTTAGTCCCCCCCCCCCCCCCCCCTTTTGCAGCTTCCACTCTTCTGGGAAGGTTTTCTACAGGATTTGGGATTTCTTTGCCCATTCATCCAGTCGAACATTTGTGAGGTCAGACGCTGATGTTGGGGGGGAGGGGGCCGGGCTCGTAATCTCCGTTCTAGTTCATCCCAAAGGTGTTGGATGGGGTTGGGGTCAGGACTCTGTGAGGCCAGCGAAGTTCTACCACACCAAACTCACCGAACCAACCTTGTCTTTATGGACCTTGTGCACTGGGGAACAGTCATGGGGGAACAGAAAAGCTCCGAACCCCAAACGTTTCCTCCAAAGTTGGAAGTGACAGTTGTCTAAAATGTCTTGTTTGCTGAAGCATTAAGATTTCCCTTCATTGGAATTAAGGGGCCGACCCCTGAAAAACTTCCACTTTAGAATAATACCACTCGGAGTTGATGGTGGAATATCGAGGAGGGAAGATATTTCCGGAACTGACTTATTACATTGGTGGCGTCCTATTACAGGACCACACAGGAATTCACTCATATCTTTACAATGACCCGTTCTATCACAAATGTCTGTAAAGGCGACAGCAGGGCGAGTGCCGGATGTTATACACCTGTGGTAATGAAGGAAACACCTGAATTCAATGTAAGAGGGGCGTCTCAACACTTTTGTCCATATAGTGTATGAGGAAGTGACTTGATTTGTAAAAGGAATTCGACCAACCGAACACTCCCCTGTCACCTCTTATCTGGAGGAAGAGGAACGTCTACTCTACTTGTTGTTCACGTGAGGCTCAGAAGTTACTCAACGTCCGCTCCATAAATCCATAGAGCAGGTGACACAGTCCCGGTAACACTAGGACAATGACTGATCTCTACAGCTGCACCTTTATCTGTGTGTGAACAGGACGGTTATGGAAGCCTCTCTGATTATACTCCAATCTCATATCTTTGAACCGTAGCAAAAGGGGTAATTGACCCATGGCCGTTTTTTTAGACCTCCTTTATCCATTCCCACCGACCTCTCTAAACTTCCACCCAGTTTTTAAAAATGTCTGCATCATGGTTCCAGTTGTGGTATAGAAGGGGTTCCAGTGCTATGGACATTCCCTCAATGATTGGACACAAGTCTTCAGGAAGGTCCAACCATTGAGTTTCATCGGGAGCTTCAAAGGGGCTCAAAAAAATTCCTCCAGACATTGGACATTAATGTGCTTGGGTGGTTCTTCAGCTGTCCATGTCCTCTGCCTCCCACCCTTATGTCCTATCTGTTGTCACCACATTGATGGATGGGACGTGTTCTCGTCAGTTACCCCCTTCCTTGTGTTATTTGCATCTACGTTTTGTTTTTCTTTCCTTATCTGAAATTATCAGTTCTGTTCCACTTGTATTAGGTCATCCCGTCCCCGTATCTAGTTGTGTTGCAGTAATCGCTTGTGAAGATTGAAATAAATGTCTGTCATTTATTCGGCAAAGAAAGAACCTTAAAATTGTGAAATGCTGTTCTAGCAAAACCAGATGTGGATACGAAGAAAAGCTTAAAGTTTAGATGTAAAAGTCATCTACATAAAGATTGGAGTCACTGATCACTACTGATCCTGAGTTACATCCTGTATTATACTCCAGAGCTGCACTCGCTATTCTGCTGGTGGAGTCACTGTGTACATACATTACATTACTTATCCTGCACTAATCCTGAGTTACATCCTGTATTCTACTCCAGAGCTGCACTCACTATTCTGCTGGTGGTCACTGTGTACACACATTACATTACTTATCCTGTACTGATCCAGAGTTATATCCTGTATTATACTCCAGAGCTGCACTCACTATTCTGCTGGTGGAGTCACTGTGTACATACATGACATTACTTATCCTGTACTGATCCTGAGTTACATCCTGTATTATACTCCAGAGCTGCACTCACTATTCTGCTGGTGGAGTCACTGTGTACATACATTACATTACTTATCCTGTACTGATCCTGAGTTACATCCTGTATTATACTCCAGAGCTGCACTCACTATTCTGCTGGTGGAGTCACTGTGTACATACATTACATTACTTATCCTGTACTGATCCTGAGTTACATCCTGTATTATACTCCAGAGCTGCACTCGCTATTCTGCTGGTGGAGTCACTGTGTACATACATTACATTACTTATCCTGCACTAATCCTGAGTTACATCCTGTATTCTACTCCAGAGCTGCACTCACTATTCTGCTGGTGGTCACTGTGTACACACATTACATTACTTATCCTGTACTGATCCAGAGTTATATCCTGTATTATACTCCAGAGCTGCACTCACTATTCTGCTGGTGGAGTCACTGTGTACATACATGACATTACTTATCCTGTACTGATCCTGAGTTACATCCTGTATTATACTCCAGAGCTGCACTCACTATTCTGCTGGTGGAGTCACTGTGTACATACATTACATTACTTATCCTGTACTGATCCTGAGTTACATCCTGTATTATACTCCAGAGCTGCACTCACTATTCTGCTGGTGGAGTCACTGTGTACATACATTACATTACTTATCCTGTACTGATCCTGAGTTACATCCTGTATTATACTCCAGAGCTGCACTCACTATTCTGCTGGTGGGGTCACTGTGTACATACATTACATTACTTATCCTGTACTGATCCTGAGTTACATCCTGTATTATACTCCAGAGCTGCACTCACTATTCTGCTGGGGTCACTGTGTACATATATTACATTACTTATCCTGCACTGATCCTGAGTTATATCCTGTATTATACTCCAGAGCTGCACTCACTATTCTTCTGGGGAAGTCACTGTGTACATACATTACATTACTGATCCTGAGTTACATCCTGTATTATACTCCAGAGCTGCACTCACTATTCTGCTGGTGGAGTCACTGTGTACAGACATTACATTACTTATCCTGTACTGATCCTGAGTTACATCCTGTATTATATTTTAGAGCTGCACTCACAATTTTGCAGGCTTCAGAGCTGAGATCTCCCAGCATTCCCTGCTTGTTCAGTATCTGTGCATGCCTTGCTCTGGTGATTTAAGTTCTGTGAGGTGTCTTCTTTAAACGAGGCACTGTACAATTGTCGGATCACAGCTGGGGTGTCATTAGACAAGCTTGCTGACTGTTTCCAATAACAACCAGCAGAATTGTGACCGTAGCTCTGGAGTATAATATAGGCTGTAAATCCGGATCATGTAATGTATTTACAAAGTGATTGGACTTTCACTTTTCAGCTGAAAATGACTCTTCTAGGTCCGTTCTCTATGCAGTAATGTGAAGGTTTATTATTAATTATTTTAACTGTTCATGGAGTAAATGTGGCCATACAAATTATTTCACCCTTCGCTTCTGGGAATTCTTTGGCCTGTGCCGCAGTGTTGTGGTTTTTGGTTGAAAGCCAGAACTGAGTTTTTCATTTACCAAGATGTTCATAAATGTGAGTGTGATCGGTTTTTGTCCTCGTCCGCAGCCACTGGACGCATTTCTAAACGAACGTCCGTGCCAGAAACTCCTTTGTTCTCCCGCTGGGTGTATTTTCTTGTAATCAGATTGTTAAAACGCATGTGGAAGCTCCTGTCCTCTTATAAATACCAGGAGTTGAGGAAAGGTAAGGCTGTAATCACACATGCAGTTTTATTTAACCAACGCCAGGAGTGGATCCGAAACACGCGTTTCACCCCAGCCTTATAGAGTGATGACTGACGCTAAGCTCTACGATCCAGTGGAGAGACTCCAAGGAAGATGCGTCTGAGTATAGACCTCCAACGAGAAGGACTGGGGCTACACAGTGACATTTGGTTGGTCATTGTTGGCGGGCGAACATGTGATGTCTCAAAAAACATGACCGCTTCCGACTTTTTGAGACCATTCGTTATTTCTTGATATTCGCAATCTTGATATTCTTTCATCTGCCTGAGTGGAAGAGACCTAAAACAAACAAGTCTGTGCAGTTTAGAGGAGCAGTCTATGGTGTAGCAGACAGCGCTTCCTGTGGCCACTTGTGTACATACAGCCACATATACTGAAGCGGTGGTCACCCAGAAATGAGGACAAGTGGTTCCTAGGCAACCTGAATATACAGCCTGCAGAATACCGTGATGTGGAGGGTCCATGTAAACTAAAGATGGTCAGAGACGTCAAGACTGTTATGATTGCGTTTTCACCTTTTAGAAATTTACGGCTTGTATGTCTTCTAGGTGGGGGGTGCACCGCTGGAACCGCCCACCTGTTGGGAGAACTGGGCCCCCTGACCCCCATTCTAAAAGCCATGGAGAAATGACAACACATTTGCACCACTTTTTTTCCTTTGAGTTCTATGAAAGTCACGGAAACACAGAGAAATGTATAATACGATAGACCACATATCCGTCCATGAAGTTGGACAATGACTCGATACATATGAGTGCCCCTGATTTTATTTTCCGGCTTTGGCGGCGCTCTTCCTTCAAAAAAATGGGCATGGTCCTCTTCCCAACCAGTCTATGGTCAGTCGGTTACAGAGTATGTATAACTTTGTAAATAGTCTTGATTAAAAAAAACTGCCATTTTTGTGTATACAGCGCTGATGCAGATGTGTCTCTATGGTTACAGACTACAAACAAACCCTTTGTGTAGTCTGATTCTGTGCTCATCTGCTACACTCATCTTCCCCCTCTTTTGCTGTCTGTAGGTTATCAGAAGATGGAGTGGAGGAACACGTGACTACACAGGGTTTGTTTGTAGTCTGTAACCATGGAGACACATAGGTCTGCATAGGAACTGGATACACAAAACAGAAGAGAACTATTCCAGCTACCCAGTTTTTCCAGACTCCTGAATGGTAAAGTTACCTAGGTATGGTAACCGGCTTGAAGACGACTCCTGGACTATTTTTCAGGAGACTTTTTAGGCGAAGAATCTTTCGAACTCTTGCAGTCGTTCCTATAAACTGTAGCTGTGCCCTTTTTAGAATCTGTTATCTCCTCTTATATAAAACGACAGAAAACAAGGAACGAGCCGAGTCTTGTACAATGGAGCTATTATACATCGTCTACATTTATTAATATACTGGCTTGGCAAACGGCTTCATTGCCAGAGGGGAAGTGATATCAGCCAATAAAATAGTGCCTCTAGTGGCCAAAGGGGGAATATCAGAACATTTTTTGCAAATGTAAGCGTTTACATTGGTGTTATATGCCAGGAGGATTTTCCGATTTATAACTCCGACGGAAGCCTTGGACGTATAGGCATACGTCGCTCATAGACTCATAAACATGATGCGGCACGTTGCTGCCTTGTGCCGTGAATCCGTGCTTATAGAGAGAAACCACCTAACCAGCCTCATGTGTTCTTCAATATTTTTCCATTTCCTACCATGCGCTTCTCACTTGTTTTTTTAGAAGAAAATATTCCTTCTTCTGTCCGCCATTTTGACAGTAGCATTCCCCGTCTGCGGTCACCAGCCGTGTGAACAGGATGTCCCATTACTCTTGGCCCAGTCATCACTAGGGAAAGAGGTGACCCGATCACATCTATCCAGAAGTTGTAGTTATATGGATTATTCCAAATTGATCAGGAGGCTGGAGAGATGCAGGTCTAAGGCACAGGACAGGCTGGAGACTGTGCTCCGTGCAGCAGCATGCAGCATGTCACAGGCAGTGTTCAAACTCCAGTCCACTGAAGGAGGGGGCAGAAATGATTGGCAAAAGCCTTACATTATCTATAGGAGACTACACAGGTCCAAGAAGATTTAAGGTCACCCAGAGCATTCCTGAATTGTTGGCTGGTACACCTGGTACTTCCAACATCTCGATCCGTCCAGGAACGCCCACAAAACCTACTAAAAACGCCCATGTGAGGCCTGATTTGCGGGACAATTGCAGAAAAAACTCAATGGTTGGACGGTAGGTCACAAAGGAAGGCGATACTGCTCAGGGCGTCAGCATTTAACCAAAACCGATCCTGCTTGTAATTTACGATATCTATCGCCACCTTCTGGTCAAAACTGCACAGATAATTTGCAATGCCGCAGATCAGTATCACGTTCCACTAATAGAATTGCGTTCTATGGGGACCGGTCACGGAGCTTCAATTTGGAACATTGCGTTGTCTCGATTGCGTGCACGCGGTTTTGGCAGCGTGGTTGCGTCAACTAATGTTTTGCAATTTTCAACCAGTCGGTTTTTAGCCCTTGCTCTTTCTTATTGAAATGAGTACCGTCCTCCCGGGCATGCATAGTTTTTCATGTAAATGGACCCTGAGGGTTTTTTCACGTCTTATTTTATCTGATTCCAGCACGGAACATGATCTGTTTTGGGAGGAACGTGTCACCCCAGCCCCCCCCCCCTTCTGATTTTTGGCATGACGTGATATTAATTTAACTTTATTATTCATGGGAACAATGCGGCGCATCTGCAAGCCCCCCCCCCCCCCCCCCCCTTGCTGATTATTATGGTCACTCCCGGCTATACAGATAGTGGAATTCCTGGCGCAGTGTCAAGTGGGCATCCTTAATTAAAACCAGCGGCCGTGCCAGTATCAGGCTAATTACTCTTTAGTGCTCTCGTACGCTCAGCAGCAATAAACCCAAAATCTGAAAACTGCCCGTCTGATACCCCTCCCCTCACCCCAAACAATGAATGCCATGAAGTCTACGACCTTCACAAGGTGAAACTGTTGGGAAATCCTTTATTTCCTACAGATGGGGATCACACGTTACTGGGTCACTTAGGATTAGATGTAAAAAAAAAGAAATCCCTATATTGCAGAGACTTCTACAAGATCCTGAAAAAGAAGTGCTTCACCTCCTGGTGTCAAAAAGGGCCGGAGATTTGCTAAAAGGGCTGGATTTAATAATGCTCGGTCTCCATTGCAGCTAGAGCCGTTGTTGGGAGGGGTCCTGCTGCAGCAAGCTGCCTCTCAGCCAGCGACAAAGCACCCTTAGGTTGGGTTCCCACATAGTGAAAACGCTGCGGACTTTCCGCAACGGAATTCTGTGCGGACATTCCGCACCATTTACAGTAGCAGCAAAGTGGTTGAGATTTAGAAAATCCCACGCTGCGGGAAAAAACGCAACGTAAACGTTAATAAATTGACCTGCAGTGCGGAATTTCAATCCACGTCATTTTCTGCTGCGTTTTTGAGTGTTGCGACTTTTGCGGCATATTCGCAGCAATTGCGCCGCAAAAATCGCAACTACGGAAAAAAAAAAAAAACATACCCATAAGTCTCTCTCCGTCCAGTCCGGCCTCCTGGGATGACGTCGCATTCCATGTGACCGCTGCAGGCTGTAGCATCATCCAGGGAGACCGGACTGCACAGGAGGGACGCATCGCCATTACAACGGCCTAGGTAAGTATGAGCGTTTTTTTAACGCTGTTTTCCGCAGCGGAAAATTAGTCCGACAAAACCAAACCACAACGTGGTGCAGTTTTTCGGACGGAATGTACCGCTGGTTCCAGGTCTGTTGCGCTGCTCGTTTTTTACGCAGCGTATCCGACCCGTGGGAACCCGGTCTTAAGCAGTCTCATGCATGCCATGTGCTCGTACCCTGTACTCTACAGGCAGGGGTGTCTTGTGATACCTGGGGCACTGACGGTAGTGGAGGACAAGTGTAAGTAGGGTAAGTCCCTCTAGTAGTACATGGTTACACCGTTGGTACACGGTCCCTAATGGTCTGAATTATGGACCCGCATGCACGCCGTGCCACTACGTTATGCCTCCAGGTGGCATGTATTCACCCCTAGAAGCATGTAAAATAAAAGGTATATGGACTCGGAGGTAGTGTATGGGCCCGTAGCAAGTTCAGTTGAGAGGTTGTCACAGCTCCACCCCCTGGTATTGGCGTTACAGCGATCAGTCAGCCCGTCCGTGGCAATGGTGTTGTAGTCAGTCGAGCCTCACATAAAAGGGCTTGGGCTTCCTTTTTGAAGCTGCGTGGTCCACATCATATGGATAGAACTTAAATGATTGTTACAGGAAACCCCCTTTAAGACTTAAACGGGATCGGTGGGGGTCAAACTATTTTTTTCAAATTTTGTACGATAATCGCTCCATCTGGTAGTGCCTTAAGGCCGGATTCACACGAGCGTGTTCGGTCCTTGATATACGGACTGTATGTCGGCAGTATTTCCCGGACTGAACACAGTGCAGGGAGCCGGGCCATAGTGATCTGTGACGCTCGGTGCCGCTGCGAGAAAACGGTCACGTACTGTAATCATGTTCTCAGTACGGGGACAGTAGTTCCGCGGGGCGGCAGCGACACCGAGCGTCCTAGATGACTATGGCCTGGCTCCCTGCACTGTGTTCAGTCCGGGAAATACTGCCGACATGTGGACCGTATATCAAGGACCGAACACGCTCGTGTGAGTCCGGCCTTAGAGTCAGTACAATATTTCGCTTATCAGCACCTCTTATCACAACAGTGGTGTCGGCCCAATGTGTAAGCGATCCTTCATTTCCATGAGTTAGAGAGGTGTCCGTGCTAAAAAAAATGATAGAACATGTCCTTTTTTTTGGGCTGTAAATACGGCACGGACGCTCCCATCGAGGTCTATGGGAGCTTCCGTAAATACGGACGGCTACTGATGTGCATCCGTAAACGGTCAGCATTTACGGAAGCGTTGCTAGGCAATATGTTTGTGACATCATTTGCAGCGTCCCTTTTTTTTACGGATCCGTATATACGGATCAAATACAGATGCAATACGACCGTCTTTACGTACAACCTTGCGTATTTCATCCATATATACGGAAGACTACGGATCTGTATTTATGGACAGTATTTCAGGATAGATGAAAGTACGGTCGTGTGCGGGGCCTAAGGGAAAGCAGCGCACATTGGGTATTGGTACACGCCCAGAATTGGGAAACTATTACAACGTTTTGGAGTTTTTGTTTTATTTTTTTCTCTTTTGGTTAATTATGTGATTTAAGAAATTCGCTGATTCAAAAGCACGCGTCGTGTACAAATAATGTGACATTGGTCTCTGCCGGCAGCTGCTGCTCCGCTCATGAGTAATGCGTCTATTTGGCAGCGTTCTGCGGCATCTGTCAACTGGCACTGGAGTCCTGACACGAGAGATTTACATATTTTATGAAAATAAATCATTCTGAGCGGAGAAATCATCAATCACTAATTAAGGGGAGCCACATAAAAGAAACACAGTACCGCGACCCCACGCTCTGTTTACCCAAGAATTAGCCAATTACCTCACATACATTTGCAGCCAAAAAAAAAAAAAAAAAAAGATTGCCCTCTGTGGGGTTGGCATGAGATTCTAAAAAAACATGGCAGCTTTTTATTTTTTTATTTTTTTCAGAAACAGCGCCACTCTTGTCCATTGGCTGTTTGTGGTATTGCAGCCCCATTCACTTGGATAAGGCTGAGCTGTAATATAATAACACACCGGCCCGTTGTGACCATGCATAATACTTTGCCAGAACCCAATCTTCTCAATCCCTTTTCTTGGCTGGTCCAATGTGGTTTTTTTTCTAATACCCCTTGAATGGGGTATCGGCTATAGTTTTGGGACCCTTCTTGGCTCTACTGATCGGAGATCTGAATTGCACAGGGGAGGGCCATATGTAACCAGTGGTTTTTTTTTTTGTTTTTTTTCTCCAACCTCCTGATCAGTATCTTCGAGGGCTGCTTGGTGGACCCTCTAGGTCAACATGTGACTGCCCTAATTTTGAGTCCTTGTCAGAGGGCATGTTCCTCAAGAAGACAAAAAAATATTGACCCTCCACGTTTTGGTTCTTGGATATGTTCATGTTTTTTTTTATCCTTCGATTTCTTTTTTTAATTTCCATTTTGAGTTTTATATAACCGAGACCTTCCCTTCACAATCCCGTCATGCACCATGAGCGTTATGTCGCATAAATCTTGGTCGATCCCGATATGAGGGACCGCGTGTTATGACTGTTTTTGGATAACAAGTTTTCCATTGTGGTTTCCATTGGAAGAAAAGGTGTTGCATGAAATCATTGAGTTCTGTAGTGTCATTCCGAAGGACCACTGGGGATTCTATGGATAGGACAATGTCGTCTTCAAGTCCAAGCCATAGGGAAAAATGAGACCACCTAATGATAGATGAAGCATCTGGCCACGTGGCTTGGATGAGATGTTGTCTTGTAGAACGGTGAAGATGACAACTTGGAAACTCGTTAGTCTTGACTTTTAGCGGGGGACAGTATGTTCCTTCTTGGCATTTAGGTCCCACCTTATTCGTGATCCCCAACAAACTTAAGCCTCAATTCTACAGGGTTAGGATGGTCCTCAAACTGGTCCATTAAGTCAGATAATTGGCCTCCACAATTATATCGTCGTCCACCAATATGTAGGATGAGCGAACACCGGCTTGTTGGAGTGGAGAGTTTACAACCGCTGTGGGCCGCAAAGCTCCGAACGTTTGATATCGAGTAAGTTCTCGGACTTCGCTGAGATGTGATTGTATGTGATGTGAGGTCTTCTCCACCTTTTAAAGGGAAGGTGTCATGGTTTTTATTTTTTTATTATATTGCTTTTTAATATAATAACAAATTTTATTTATTTGTGTTCTCATTTTTTTACTTTTACTTCTCTATGGGGGCCGCCATTTTTTTTTTCATCTCTGTATGTGTCGATTAACGACACATACAGAGATGTAATACGGCACATACAACCCCATAGAGAATGCAAACGGGAGCCGTTCCATTCTCAGTTGCGTGCGCTGTCTGTGTGGGAACGGAGCATGCGCCGCTCCCACACAGACCAAAACGAAGCTCGTTCGTAGGGCGAAATCCGGCGCCATTTTCATGTGGACCGGAAGCCGCTGCCGGACAGTAAGATGACGACTTCCGGCTGCGGCTTCCGGCTATATGTTCAAGGAAGCGAAGACGCAAGGAATAGGAGCGTAGACCAGTGGCGGCAGGAGCAGGTAATTTATGTTCATGTATGTGATGTGTGTATTATGTTCGTGTGATACTGTCTGCTGAGCACTGTATCTAATCCTACTACACTGTGCAGTCGCTCAGAAAATGGCGGCACACAGTGTAGGAGGTTTGAAGATTCAAACTCCTCCTTCTCCTGGCACTAGCCAGAAGAAGGGAGGTGGGATTGTGTGAGGACACTAGAGAGAGTGTGTCCACCCCAAATTTGCAGCATAAAGCAATGAGGTTGCTTTACCACAGTGACCATGCTGCAATTTTGGGAACTGCTCCCTCTAGTGACAGCACATGGAAATGTTATAAATTAGAATCTACTTTTATAATATTTCCTGACTTGTGAAAAAATTAAACAAATTAAAACAATGTGTAATCCATTAAATACTAATTGTTTAACTGAAAAAAAATAAAAATAATTTCTAGCGACACATTCCCTTTAATGATTTTCCTTTCTGGTGGGATGTTCTAGATAAAAATGTCCCTTGGCATCATTTTTCATGAAGGCTCCAAGTTTCAGAACATTCAAGGTCAAAATATGCAGGAACCTACAGAAGATGACCTCTGAGGATAAACCCAAGACTTTATGGTCCACATGGATTATGTTTCAAGCTCCCAAAGAGATGAAAACGGCTTAATAAATGTCTTAAGGGCCAAATCCCCCTTGTGATCGTCTTGTGATCCTGCGTTATTTGATCCTATGCTTGTTGACCTACTCGTCTTATTTCTTCCCCTAAGGAGATGCCTTCAGGTTCTTCTGTTTTTGCTTCTATTTGTTTACAGCTTTATGATGTTTTTTATGCTGATGAACTTTTTGAGTCCTGCAGGAATTCCTAGCGCCTACTGCAACATTTGGTGGAGGCCGCGTAATGGTTGGGGGCTGTTTTTCAGGGTTTGTCCCGTCCTTTTCAGTGAAGGGTTAATGCTACATAAATCTGCATTGTCCCCTTCTTTTCTTTCCTATAGGTCCTGTGTCATTTCTGTAGATTTATATTATATTGCTGACCCTGGGAGCTCGGGGTGAGCGGCTTATCTATAGGTTCCTCTCGCATACGGCGGGACGTAGAATTATGGGGCAAGGAAGGTGATTTTGTCAAATTTGAACGCATTTATTTATTCTTTTTAGATCTTTTATCTCATCATTCCGGTTTCACATTTCCTATGCACGACCTCCCTCTGACAACCCTTCATGTACTCAGCGGGGGAAATCTCACAGAGGTGTTCTGAAATCGTACACGTGTTTTCAATTGATGGCCGCATTTACGGATTAACTGTTTTGCTGCAGGACAGATCTTTATCACGGCCGCCGAATACAGAATGTTACTGACCTCGAATGGCCTGCGCCGATTCCGCACCCCGTCCTATAGGACAACCGGGAGCTTAATATGATAATTACAGATTTTGGTTGGGTAACTCGAGCTGCGGGACAGCGGATTAAGGCGAACCGCACAACTACGCGTGCTGACAAATAACTTAGATTTAATATTCACATTCTCTGCAAACGGCAAAAAATGTAAACCCCCGGGCCGAGCGAATCGGGAGCAGAAAAAGCGAAAAAAAATTTAAAGGGCAATACCACTTAATACTTTAAATAATGCCTGTCTAGCTGAACCGCCACCTGCATCAGTGTGTGTGGTAAATGATTCTCTCGTGCAGCAATGACCCCCAACTGCTCCTCAACTCTGGACGTGTGACAGTCGCTACCACTGTAAAATATTAAAGGGGTCCTCTAGTCCTCAGTAAATGGTTTACATCGTTGTATAATAAAAAGTTCTGCAGCTTTCTAATATCATTAAATAATAATTTTTTCACTATTTTCAAGATCTCTGCTTGCTGTCAGTGAATGGGGGACATTTGTTGTTTACAGCCAGAGGATGCAAACCTGTACGGAACTAATACTTCTCAGAGCTGAGGATTTGTTACAATTGTATCCAGTCTAGACGATCGTCTGTGAGCTAAACACCGCATCAGCAGCACAAACCTCTCTCCTGTCCTGATAGATTGTTACAATGTGTCAGTGCAGATAAAATGTGTTCACTTGGTACAGGGGCGAACACCAACAATAGGGGGCCCCAAACAATATATTTGCAATAGACCCTCTGTGATTAGCTTCAGAGCGGGATTTCAGCCCCTAGATGTAAACAAGAATGATCCATTCACTGACAGCAAGCAGAGCTGATACAGATATACAGTACAGATATGTAGACAGGCAACTATCCCCACAGTCTGGATGATGAAACTTTATTTTGAACTATGACTAAAGTCTTTGTTGCTTTTATGGGCCCGTGAATGAGGGGCCACACAGGTTGACTTCTTATTCATGGGTGGCAGTGACCTTGTGTAACCCTTCCTCCCTCTCCTCACAGGTGCCATAAGTCAGTGGGCACCTACCTAAGGGTCATTCTGCCCTTCTCTTCTACAAGGTTGAACCGCTACTAAGAGAGGAGCCCATTAATTCTTTCTATAGGCGCCCTGATCTATACCAAACCTCATGTATGCTCCATATATGTTTTCCAAACCGAAGGCAGGGGTAAGGGAACGAAATTGCCCCTTTTCTATATGCAAATTCCTAATTCTGGAAACTGCATTTGGAAAATGGCAGTTTTCGGGATGGCTGCAGTGGGGGTTGTGGTTGGCTTGGAGGCTGGAGAAGGGGTACATCAGGGGTCCCTTATCTATTCTGTAATGGGCCCTGCCTCCTAAGCGGACTTCCCTGCTTGCTATCCCGATTTTACTCGACCAGTTAGATATTTTTGTTTTGGATTTCAATTGTTAGAAAGCTTAAAGGGGTTCTCCACTTTGGGCGTTTTTAGGTCCCCCAAAAATATGCTGATCACAGGGTATCCTGCTGCTGGGTCCCCCAGCGACCAGCTATATTCTTTATAGAAACGTGGCATAAAGTTTTCAATTTCCCTGCAGCGCCCCCACAGGAGAAACTAAGCATTACACCGTTCCTATTGTCCATGTAATGTATAACCATGGCGGGTCCTCCAGAGCCAGAGAATGGGCGACTAAGTAAACTGCATGAAATCCATCGAATTTTTCATCTAGTCGGGCGTTGAAGGGCTTTCTAAGAGGATTTTGGGGAGAATTTACGAAGACCGGCATCTTAAGCAGAAGCCGGCTGGAGTAAGATGCGCAAGATTTATTAAGAGGGCTGTTAAAGCGCCACAAAATAATCTATGACCGAGATGTGAAGGCGTAGATCTCTATCATTTATGGCGTAAATGATAGTAAATCTGTTGGCCGCTGGTGGCCCCTCCCCCTCTCTAAGCCCGGCCCACATTTAGTGGGAAGAGCAAAATAAAATCGAAAAACCAGCTCTGGTCTGCCAGGAAACTGGCGCAAATTACTCAATACTCCTCCTCCTATGTATTTAACTTCCCCATAGGGTCATCCAGGGACTAAAATAACCCCCCAAAAAAATATAATGTAATTTTTTTTTTCTTTATACATGGACCTTACGTATCCTGGAAGACATTCAGACATGTGTGTGGATTATATACTATCCTATAGCTCATCCCTTGTTATCTGGCTCTTCTTTTAGATGCAGGTGGGATCTGATGATGGCAGACGGGGCACATTGAGAGAATTTAATATTCTAAAGTTCATTTTAATATTCCGGGGCGCTAATACTTATGCAATCCAGTAATACATTGGGTTAAGTTCGCCAAGAATGTGACACACGAGTGAAAGTAATAAAAATGTTCATCATCTGTATTTAAATCCTATATGTAATTCATGGCCACCATTATGATCGTAGAAAACGGTGTTACGCCTTTTGGAAATCCCGTGGGGCGGAGCATGACACAAGATATTTTTGTTGTGTTCTTTGAATCCATGTGTCATGCTCCGCCCCTCAGGTCTTACACTAGTGCGATGTGGATCATTTTGCCTGGAATGTTCCTTTTTAAGACTCTGGATCGTTTAATTCTATCATCGGATTAACCTTATCCTGACAATCTGTTCTGTAGGATCCATTTAAGTATCGGTTGGGTGTTTTTTTTGTTGTTTTTTTGTCTTGTTTGTTTGCAATCTGCATTTATTGAAAACTGGGCCACGACTTTGGAATTATTTTTATTTTTTTATAAAAAAAAAAAAAAAAAAACTCTTATTTTAATTAATTTCTGTTGTTCTGTTAAATATATTTTAAATGACCGGATCGCATATTGTAATCTCCTCAGTGTAAAATAAATATTACAATTTAATATAAAGTAGAAGGTCAAAATCCTACAGTCTTGATTCTATGGTTTAAAAAAAATAAAAAAAAATTACAAAATAAAAGGGAAAAAATATATAATATATATACATATGTGTCTCAGCCTCTACATATAATTTTTTTCTAAAAGAGGAATTTTTTTTGGGTTCTATTGTTAGTAAGAACTTATACCCTCCCTCAGAAGTAAATGTGAGCCTATCCCTTTTTTTTTTTTTTTTTTTTTCTAATTTTTTATTGTAGCAGCAGTGGATACATTTATATCCAATTTTTTTTTATATACTGTAGAGTTGTTTTTTTGGTTTTTTTTCTCCCCGGTTGTGGCACGCTCAGGGCCTCCCTCTGCCGCAGCCCGGCTGCTGTTTGTATTCTGGTGTGTGTGCTGCAAAGACAAGGATGAGCTCATTGCAGTTGTGGGGATTGATGGAGCTGGGATTGCATGCAGCAGGGAGGGGAGAGCATGGGGCTGTATGTATAATGTGTGAGCAGGGAGGGGAGAGCATGGGGCTGTATGTATAATGTGTGAGCAGGGAGGGGAGAGCATGGGGCTGTATGTATAATGTGTGAGCAGGGAGGGGAGGGCGCGCAGCCTGCAAATCACTACTGCCCACAGCCAACAATCCCATTTTTTCCCCATTACGTCGCCTCCTGCTCAGGTATTCCTCTCAGAAGGAAGATTCGTGAAGGGGGATCTCTCCACTTTGTCTTCTTTGATGGCTCTTTAAGAAAAAAAAAAACCTCAGACCTCCCATTCTCCTCCATTCTTCTTCTATTTCTTGGTTTTCTGTATATATTCTATACTTTATAGATTATTTTTGTTTTTGCATCTGGTTTGGACTATGATGGGGACCAAATGGGAAATGTTGGGAGTCGACGTCTGTGAATTTGGCGGACAGCTTATGGAACTTATGTGGTTGACCGTTTGTTACAGAGGTGAGATCATCTTGGCTGTTGCACAGGAGGGGCTGGGTTTTTACAATAAAGTTCTCCCTTTTTTTTTTTTTTTTTTTTTTTTTTTTTTATTATTTATTTTATTTTTATTTTTTTTATTTTTTTTAATTATTATTTGTTTTTTATTCTTGATATTCTTCACATTTTATTGCATGCCTTGGAAATATTATACTGCACTATATCATTATTTTATACTTAAATATTAGATTTTATATTCTACATTTAGAATTACATTTTTGGATACTTTTATTTTCAAATATTTTATATAGCAGATTATATTTTGAGATTCTTTTTAATATATATCTTTCTATCCAGCAGCCCATGTCTATAATTTCATACTTGACATTTTTTCCTTTTTTTACTTTCTATTGTCAAATATTTTATAACCTGTTTTCTATTGCAGATCTTAGATCATCCTACATTTTAGGATTGAATAATATATATAATATTTGTGTGATTTTTTTTGTTTTTTTTTTTTTTTTTGTTTTTTTTGTGTATTTCAATGTGTAACAAGTGTCTCCTCTTCAGATCACTGCTCAATATTTAAGGTTTTACAAAAATTATTTTGATATTTTATCAAATTTTAGCTTTTTGCAGCCATAGTAGGTGTCGGCAGTGGTAGGTAGAATTATCTGGGATCCTTCGAATAGAAGAAAGCCATGGGTGACTGCTCGGACCCAGATAAAATCTTAATATAAATTGTTACTAGAGCCGTCATTGAGTATTGCACGCTTCTATACTCTTCCTACTTCTGACCTTTTATTAGACGGCATCATCCGGCCTCCACCCCGGTCTGTCCCCAGAGTCCATGATGTCATATTTAATGCCGGCTTTGTCATCTAGGTCTCTGGAGATCAGTGTTCAGTGTCACGGTAAACCATCAGATCTACTGTAATGAAGTTCACTGCGTAAAAATATCATCATCCAGCTCATTGGAGGGGGGGGGGAAGCTCAGGGCTACAAATTGTACATAATTACCATGGGAAAATGTAACCTGTTATGCGGGTAGTTTGTCATTATTAGTATTATTATTAATGTTACATGTAAATTGTGATGAGGTATATACATTGTACCCTAGAATAACCTACTATAAGATTTATCGGGAGCTCCCTCTGCCTGTCATTAACTGGTACTGCAACTTATTTGGGGTTAGGCTGATTTTCAACTCTGATGTATTTTATAGGATAGTATGAAGAAGAAAAAATGGTCACCCTACTTGACCTCACATGTGGTCTGAAAAATAGGTCTGTGCGCCCACCTCTCCATTCATTGTCTGCGTGGCTGTGGCGGCTGGCAGTCACTTCACCAGTGGTCCAGGGACTCCCCATTCTTGACATAGATGCGGGTCCCACCTGTGGGACCCACATCTATCAGATATTTATGGTCTATCATGTGGATAGGCCATAAATGTCTGTGATGGGAATACCGATTTAACTTTGGAATGGAGGTAGGGCGCCATTCAGATTTCACCCAAGGCAGCGATAAAGCACCCCTGTCTTTACCCGATTTTTATATAGAGTTTTTTTTTTTTTTTTTTTAAACCTTATCTTGACCTTACATACGCCATTTGATCTCGTCAATGCAATAACAAGGGTCTGCTTCAGGGTTTAAGCTGGCGCGGTGGAGAA
This sequence comes from Rhinoderma darwinii, assembly GCF_050947455.1. Classification (NCBI taxonomy): domain Eukaryota; kingdom Metazoa; phylum Chordata; class Amphibia; order Anura; family Rhinodermatidae; genus Rhinoderma; species Rhinoderma darwinii. The sequence goes on along the minus strand of NC_134692.1, from coordinate 140,288,179 downwards.
TATAAACATAGATATATATGGCGCCAAATTCTCATTGAACCTGTCAGACGGCCGTCTCCCTCCATTCTTGGCTGAATTTTTCCCTATTCTGTCCTATTTGAAAAGGTTATTGAGCACAAAACTGTAAACTTGAGTTTGTCCGCACGCTCATCGCCCATTTTTTTTATGCAATTGGACGCCCTGGACTTGAGTCGGACCCGTCTCTTTTTGGCTTTGCTTGTGTCGTACACCCAGGGTCGGTCTTAGGGGGTGCTGCTGGCCTTGTAGTTCGAGCAGCCAGAGTTTGCACCCGGATAGGTGCCCGAACCAATGGAAAGCAGGTGCACAGTTTGCAGCTACACCCCCTGATTTATTGATTGGGCAGTGTTATTTGGGCACTGTGTCTACGCCATAAAGGAGGGGGATCCATAGAAGACTATGCACAGGGTACCAACCTAAGGCCGACCCTGCAAACAACACCCCTCTTGTCCTGCATTATGTAGACTTAAAGGTCCTACCCCCCCCCCCATGCCCGTCTACATCCCCGTTGGCAGTGCCATATCCCATTAATATTCCGGTAAACTCCGTCGTCCCTTATGAGTGCCGTCGCCACGTTAAGCTCTCTAGACACATCCAGCGTCTCATCCAGAGATTATTATCTGAAGTGGCTCTTTTGGGAACTAAATAAGATTTCATTTTATGATTAGTTCCCGGTTCTTCACTTTCATCCCCGTGAAGCGGCCGGGCACATGGGTCTAATCTCGTTTTCATGCATTTATTCATGATGTCTGGCGTTGGATAATTCTTCCTGTGAGGTGCGCTTTATCGAATCGCTCTTCAGAACTGGCGATCTGCCCGGCTTTCTTATCTTCTTGAGTTTCTGCAAAACGACTGAATATATTTAAAGGCGTGTAGTTCAGGCGGCCGCCTGTGATTTATACGCCATATAATAGAGTGACACAAATCTGACGCCTTCGCCTCGTCCGATGATGTCGCCGTGTGCGGCGCGCAGTGTCGGCTGCTTTGTATGCGGAGCTTGTTAGGTGGTTATTTCTTCCTAGCGAAACCTTTTTTGATCCCTCGTTTCTCGCCGATTGCTGCGGTGTAACGAGATCGACTTTGCCGTGCGTTTTTTCCTTTTTCTTATTTAAAGGGAAACTCCAGCTTGCTAACCACTGCCTTAGAAGGTGAACGGAGAGTAAGGCGATTGTGGTTCCGTTCATGTATCAACCTGCGTTGTACCTCTTCCCTACAGAACGTCAGTTAAAGGGGTTGTCCGAGGTCAAACACAGCACCACACATGTCCACAGGCTGTGTATGGTATTGCAGCACCGCCGCGTTTCACTTTTTTTTGCAATTCCAGACACGACCTATGGACAGGTCTGGCGCTATTTCTGGAAGAAAGCAGCCGTGTTTTTCTAATCCTGTGCAACCTCCTTTAAGGGCACAGATTTGTGGGTACATTTAGCTCTATATTGAATGAGGACGTCTATTCAAAACATAATCACTACTTCTCTTCTGCCGAAGGGTGACAATTCGAGATGGGCGAGTCGATTCTACACAAGTTAAATTTGGTCCGAATTACAAACAAGTTTCCATGAAATCTAAAACTATTGGGGTTTGCGGCTAACATAATGCGCCAAAATGGCATCGGAGAGTCAGACGCGAGATTTCAGGACAATCGGGGCACTTGCAATTACCACAAATTACTTTGTATTGGACGGTCAATTAAATTTGAATCTGACCCAAATCGAATTTTGGGAAGTTCACTCATCTCTGGTGACAACCTGCAATTTTTTTTTTCTCCACTTCCTCCTTCATTTCCTCACTTCTTCCTCCTTCCTTTTTCTTTCTACCCTCCTTCCTCCCTTTCCTTTGTTGCCTCCTCCTGCCGTACTCTTATTTCTCTCCATTTCTTGACATCTTTTTTTCACAACCCTTTCTCATCTCCTTCCCACAGGCGCCCTGCAGGTATGGGGGCCACTGTCACCTAAAAATCTGTTTCCTACGGTCTATTAGATTTTATATAAGAGACTAAACTCATGAATTTCATAGCTCACGATTGAGGTAGATTTATTAGTCATTGGGAGGGGCCTATTCGAGAGTAAGGACCCTACATACTGTCTTTGCACAGGGGCCCTCTATCTGGGTCTGGCCCTGACCTTTTAAGCTTTCTTCCTTTCTCCCCCTGTTCCCTCACCTTTCTTGTCATTTCTCGCTTCCTTTCCCCTCCTAACCTCTCCCTTCCCATCACTTCCTTTCTCTTCCTAGCCTTTTGTTCCTTCCTAACCTCTCCTCCTCCTCCTCCTCCTGCTCCTTCACTTTCTTCCCTCTTTCCATTTCTGGCATCTTCTTTTCCCAATTAATTTTCTTCTTGTTGCCTTTTACTCTATCATTTTTTGCTTTATACCCTTTTCTTTCTCACCTTCCCCTTTGTTTCTCCATTGTCCCTTCTTTTGTCTCCTCCATTCTCTTAGTTCCTCCCTATTTCTTTCTTTCAACTCCCTTTTTTGCCTTCTCCTTGCCTCCTGTGCTTTTCAACCACCTCTTTCCCTTTTCTCACTGCTTACTTTCCTTCATTTTCTCATCTCTTCCTTTCCCCGTCTTCCCCCCTCCTTCCCTTTCTTCCCCCAATTTCCTTACCTTTCCTAACATTTCTCACCACCTCCTGCTTCCTTTCCCTTTCTTACCTCTTCTGTTTCTCACCACCTCCTTCCCTTCTTCCTTTTTTTTTCTCACCACCTTCCCTTCCTTTTTTTTTTCTCACCTCCCTCCCTTCTTCCTTTCTTCTCACCACCTTCCCTTCCTTTTTTTTTTTTTTTTCACCTCCCTCCCTTCTTCCTTTTTTTTTCTCACCTCCCTCCCTTCTTCCTTTCTTCTCCTCACTCCCTTCTTCCTTTCTTCTCCTCACTCCCTTCTTCCTTTCTTCTCACCTCCCTCCCTTCTTCCTTTCTTCTCACCTCCTCCCTTCTTCCCTTCTTCCTCCTCCCCTTTCTCCTCACCTTCCTCCTCCTCCCCTTTCTCCCCCAATTTCTTTACTGGAGAGGACAATGGTGGAGTATCCTCAGCTTTGCTCTGAAGGCGTTTCTTGATTATTAGTGAAATACTGATAATCTGTCGTCTTCTATTTTCTGGACCAATTTATTTTATTTGGTTTGTCATCTGCTAATCCAGAATTTGTACCTTATTTGGTGGATGCCAGATCAGCAGACATTCCATATTATCGGTTTCTGCGTAGACCATGTATAAAAACTGCAGCCAATTGTGTTCATGTTCCTTTAAGGATCTTTTTAAAGTCTTAAAAGATTAAAAGCAAAACTTGTCTGTATATATCCAGTATGCAGCGTTATTATAATATTGTGCGGTTGCTTAGCAGCCGTTTTACCGCTCTCATTTGTCACCTGTCACAATGCGCACTTCTCCTTTAAGTGGCCAAGCGAATACCATTATTTCCTAATTAGTTTTCCCGACACTCTCATCATCCATTCAGATCACTTTAGGTTTTAGAAAAAAAAAATCCCTTCTATCAATAGATCTTAATCTGTAATTATCTGATGTTTATCCAAGAAATGGCGGCGCCGCGACTTATTGATCGGAGCGGGATTGTTTAGATTTATTAAAAGTTCACGGTTTGGTGAGACTCATAAAATCACATCCGTTTATGTCAAACATTAAAGTATTCCTCGATCATTTCAGTTTATGTAATAGAAGTTGTTGACTAATTTCTTAGTATATCTTTATAGCGACCAGAGCTCAGTTTTTCTGATACACAGCTCCAAATCCCCTCTATAGACAAGAAAAAATGATAAAAATCTTACTATCATCAGTCACCACTAGGAGGAGCTTTCCGTATACTATAATATTGAGTTCGATGTATAAATGGTATGCAGTGAGCTCCCTCTAGTGGTGGCTGCAGGCATCAGCATTTTGAGATGTATTTCTAAGACTATGCAGGGGATTTGGAGCTCTATCAGAAAAGCAAAGCTACAACCAGTTGGCACAGAATGTTACACCTAAAAACATGATGATAAAAGGTGGAAATTCACTTTAAAGCCACTGTTACGGCTTATGCTCCAGTTACAACCAGAGCTGTATTCAGAATTCTGCTGCTTGCTGAAACAATCGCTCCTAGACACTCTAGTGTGTTGTGGGAATTGCCTTTTATTTTATTTTTTTAATACATCGGACTACTGTATAGTACCTAGCATAAACACTACATCTCCCACAATGCACGGCAGCAGAAAATTCTCTGTAAATGAACATCGCTGATTGTTCCTTGTTTCGTTTCAGACATCATGGCTGACAAAGATGGAATTAAACCCATTGAAGATGAAGTAGAAGATGAAACCGACCTGAACTACAAGGCGCCGGAGAAGAAATCCCTGCAGGAGATCCAGGAACTGGACAAAGATGACGAAAGTCTGATCAAATACAAGCAGGCTCTGCTGGGGAACCTGCCGGCCGTAGTAGTGGGTAAGTCAATACCCAAAACAGCAGAATAAACTAGTGGGAGCAATTCCAGTAGTGACCAGCAGGGCGGAGCAGATCACATGCTTTACGGCTGTCTTAAAGGCACAGTCATCAGATCACAATGTGTACTCCCATAGGGGCCGTAGCTATGGGGGGCAGAAGAAGCAGTTGTAACCGTTCCCTGGTGCCTGACGGGGGCCCAAGGGCCACTCCTCTATATAAAGACATCGATATTATACATGGCAGGTGGGGGGCGCTGTTATAGATTTTGCATTGGGGCCCAGGATCTTCACCTTGTGCTCCTACATTGGTTATTACCCAGCTTCCCTAAACCCCTGAATGGCAAACAGCTGAATAGAAATTATTACTTGGTCTTATATTTATTGTGTATGGTCAGTATCGGAGCGCTGCGTTCTGTCCGGAGCGCCGTTACGGCACGTTAGTCCTGTCTGCTCTCTCGCGGCTCGTCTGAACAAGTCCTAAGCATTGATTTTGTCTGCTGGAATTCGTATAGATTTTCCCACTTTCCTTCAGTCGCCGCACATTTCTTCGGAGATTGATGTTCTTTTCCTACAACCAATTGTTGATCAGCCGCTCAGCGGACGATTCATTTATCCTCCTGAGCAGTAATGGATTCATCTCCCCGCTTCAATTCTCTTCCCGGTGTCCTCCCACAAATCCATTATTACAGTGGTGAGTAGAACTGTGTTCAGCCTGAGCGTCCTGGTTCCTGAAGAGAATTCTAGAACCACGGTGAAGACCGACACCTACACAATCAGAGCAGTAGGAAAGAGGAAACCGAACATAACTCTCTCTAGCAAATGTATGCCATTCAGGTTCCTTAGAAAGCTGGGTGAGCATTCCTATTCTTACTGGTTAATAAAATAATTCCTAAATGGCTGAATAGAATATTAAAGAGGACCGGTCACCTCTCCTGATATTTCTTTTTTAGTAAATAATTGTATTCCCGACTAAATAATTCTGGATATTTTTTTTAATGTTGTGCCGTTCCCCTGTTATTCCTCCTAGAAATGTATAAATAAATGTATAACTGGGTGTTACCACTTGGGGGTGTGTCCCTACACATCTAACACTGTCCGATCAGTGGTCACGGAGGTGTGGGGACACACCCCTCTGAGGGGAATGGTAACACCCAGTTGTCAATTTATTCATAAATTTCCAGGAGGAATAACAGAGGGAAGGGACAACACAAAGTTCTAAGAAAATATGTTCCAGAATTGTTATTTCATAGGGAATAGAAGTATTTACTATAACAGACGTGTCAGGAGAGGGGACTGTTCCTCTATAAAGGACCTTACTCAATTCCCTGTTCTGGTCCCTATTGGGTGACGACCGCTCTGGATGCCATATTTGCAGCACCATTGTAGTTGTCACTTCCCCACCCCCACACAGGAGTGACTAGTGAAGTGTACGCTGCATAGATCAATACGCATCACCTGGAAATGCCCTTTAATTTAGATTTCGGATCCTGCATCCTCTCGGCCATGTGCCCGGCACCATCTGTTCTGGGTGGCGGCAGGTGCGCTCTAACAAGTGTTCAGGCATCGGCGGCGGTGATGTGTGACGGGCAGATGTGACTCTTACTGAGGATTTATGGCAGGAGCTCCGCTGGGTCTCGGCTGCGAAATCTGGGGGGAGAATGGAGGATGGGGGGGGGGGGGGGGTTTAAATGGATTCAAGTGCAAAGTACATTGTGAAATCTCTCTGGGGCGCCGCGCTGGGATTATCTGCCACTTATGTTTCCATCAGACGTCTCCTGAGAGGTGCACAGAACGGGGGGGGGGGGGATGGGTAATGATGGCGGCCATTTATCTCCAGACCCTGCCATGGTGGGGATTTAGAGCAGGATCAGTCTGAGATCTCCCTGATGCTGCGGAAGGTTCTGACCAATGTGAGAGGCTTATGTTTAATATATTGTAAGGCTGGAGCTGCGTGACTTGTATATAGCAGCGGTGGGTGCCATCCAGGTCCCGGACACCAGATCTGAAACCCACGGGTGCCAGAAAATTCCCAGGAACAAAGTTGCAGAAATTATTATTATTATTATTAATTCAAATATTAATACTAATAAATAATAAAAAATAAGTCAATTATAATATTTATTATTGTTTTTGTATTTAATTCAATTTTATTATTTTTAATTATTTATTATATAATTTATTCAAATATTAATTCTAATAAATAATAAAAAATACAAATAATGAATAACAATAATAAACATTATTATTTTTAATTATTCATTTATGTTTTGTTTATTATTTGTTAGTATTAATATTTGAATAAATTATATAATAAAAATAAAATCTAATTTAATAATTGCCGACTTCGTTATTACACGGCGTATCTTCTAGGCGGCAGATAAAGCGCCCTGATAATAACTAGAAGACTAAATCCGATTATAAATGTATTATATGAGGGTCCCGTCAGCCGCCCAGTGACCTATTTCTCTAATTTCTGCCACATTTTATTTTTATAGCTTCTAACCTAAAAAAATAAAAATAAATATAATATTATGATGACTGAGGGGGGGGGGGGGGGGTCTGACCTCTGGGACCCTGGCAGATGACTAAAGAGAAGGGACTAGACTGGCCTATTAGAGCGCCATCTAGTGGGACCAGGCTCTGACACTATAATGGGCCCCAAAGGCCCAGCAGAAGACGACCTCATTTGGAGCCAGTCACTTGCCGCTAGGGTGTACGATGACGCACTTACGGCTCCATTTGCATCGGAGGTTCCTGACAGTCCCCAATTTAAGTCAATGCGTATGCAACGCTAAACAGAAATCGAGGCAGGCAACTCGAAACGCGTGAGCGTCCTCTGACCGCCGGCCTCGGGGTTGTTGTATTTGGTTCGTGGCGTCTGTATATACCATTGGGTTATAAGATCTGAATATGGAGCCGCAGATAACATGATCTCTCTCCTACGCTGCGGGGGATGGGTAGGCCCCCGGTCTAATAAATCACATTACAATTCTACATCACAAAACCATTAATAAATCTTCATTCTGCTTCCTGATGGAATTACCCGTTCCATTACTGGCAGTGACGGCTGAGGAGCGCCCGGGTCTGGGCTGCGCTGGCTCCATCTCCTGGGCAGAGGATAGTCCAGGACTCATCGGATACAGGCCCTGCTTTAGAAAAAGGACCTTTTGCGTTTTCAAGCTCTCTGCTTGTTGTTTGAAAAATGGAAGGTATCCCTTACACAGCTGCAGTTTGTTACAATGTATCAGTATAGACAATGGAGTCTGAGCTCCAATCCTGACCCCCCCTTAGTCACCGCTCAGAGATTTCCTTTACTGAAAATCTGACTTCGGTGCAGGCGCTTGCTGAAGGAGACTGTAGTACAAGGACACGCCAGAAGGTCACATCGGTGGAGGACCACGGCCCCATCATCCCGACAATCAGGGCTGGTCCGATGGTTGCCAATGTTATTTAAAGAGAACCGGTCACCTCTTCTGACGTGTCTGGTTTAGTAATTCCTTGGATTCCCATTTAAATAACGTTTCTGGAGACCCTTTTCCTTAGAACTCTGCATTGTGCTGTTCCTCTGTTATTCCTCTTGGAAATGTATGAATAAATTGACAACTGCGTGTTACCAGGTTTTGTCCCTACAGACTGACCATGTCCAATCAGGGCTGCCCGTGAGACTGTGTACAGAAACGCCTCTTTGACCAGGAGAATTGTAACACCCAATTGTCAATTTATTCATACATTTCTAGGAGGAATAACAGAGGAACGGAACACTGATTTCTAAGAAAATATGTTCCAGAATTGTTATTTCATAGGGAATGTCAGATGAGGGGACCGGTCCTCTATAAATGTCCCCTTGTCATTAGCGTTTTGCAAACAGCACCCCGTACCTCAGCTTCCTGGACCTTCTGATCCTAATTCACACCTGAATTTCCATTTTTTTTTTTTTTTTTTTTTGTGGATTCCTGTGAATTTGATCGACTCCAATGATTTTCTTCCTGATTTTGTGTTTGACCGCAGCTACTAGCCCCCTCCCGGCACTTGTTACCCCCTCCCCCAGGTCTCTGTATAAATAATAATAGATCTGCGCTCTGATTATCCTTTGAGGTCTGGGTTTGTCCCATGTCTGTGAAATCTCCTGATGCAGCGTTTACCGACCTCTTATTGATACAAGATGAGCGCCTTCTCGCTGACCCGTATATAGGATATAGAGCTGCAGCCGCCACTGTATATAGCACTTCTGTAGATACGCCTGAGTACCCTGTACACCCCGATACCCCCTATAATACTCCAGTTACATTATATGTGACGGACTGCGGCTGCTTCTGCCCTGGCAAAGACCCGGCTCATCCTTCCATATGGTCCATTTACCAGGGGCCACATGTGGGATGTTGGGTATATTTAAAGAGGCTCTGTCATCAGATTCTCAAACCCCTATCTCCTATTGCATCTGATCGGCGCTGCAATGTAGAGAACAGGAAAGTTTTTTTTTAAAACGTTCATTTTTGGCCAAGTTATAAGCTATTTTATATTTATGCAAATGAGCTTTGAAATGGACAACTTGGCGTGTTTTTTACGTTATGTCCAACTGGGCGTGTATTGTGTTGTTAACTGGGCGTGTTTACGTGTATGACGCTGACCAATCAGTGACCAGTCAGCGTCATACACTCCTCTCCATTCATTTACACAGCACATAGTGTTCTTACTAGAACGATGTGCAGCCACATACACAAGTGTCCTGATAATGAATACACATGACCTCCAGCCTGGACGTGATGTGTATTCACAATCCTGACACTTCTGACTCTTTTCTGTGAGATTTCCAGCAAGGGAAACGAAATCTCGTTTACCTCGTAATCTCGCGAGATTACGCGCAGCTTGCTGGAATCTCACAGAAAAGATAGAGATGGGGCGATGGTAAAAAATGTCGGATGATGGGGCAATAGAAAGAGATGTGGAGGGCGATGGACGGGACGGTCGAAGGCGGATAGTTCAGCAGATCAATTTTCAATTAATGAATTGTATTTTTTTCTTTCCAGACCCGAACGCCCCCAACGTGCAGGTAACGCAGATGGCTTTGATATGCGATGAAGCCCCAAAACCCATCACTATGGACTTAACAGGTACGATTTTTAAAAATCTAAAAAAAACTATATATAAAAGTTCACATAATACATTGGGATTCCTCTAATCCGGCGCTGCAAAATAATCTGCAATCTGCCAAAACTACAAGCAGAAGACGGAGACCACAAACACAACATGTATAGACTTCTCATACTGTATGAATAGCATCTCCCACAATGCAATGCAACCGAGCATGTGCAAAAGAGAGGGACTAAAGCCAGGAAAGGGCAGCACAAAACCAGTGGAATGGTGAATGCAGCTCTGGATGTGACAGGAGTAAGGGACGTAATATAACTAAGGATCAGTATAAGAAAAGTAATGTAGATTATGTAACTGATAAAATCCTGACTGCCTGCAGCCACCACTAGGGGGAGCTGACTCCATACTGTTATTGAGTATAAAGTGTATGCAGTAAGCTCCCCCTAGTGGTGGCTGCAGAAAGGGAGAATTTTATCATTTTCAATTTATCCTCGCAGGGAATTTACATTGCAGCGTTCTTACATGTGGGAATAAGACAGAAATACCTGGCCATTTAAGATGAAATTAGTATTTTCCAATTACGTGCAGGAAGCGGCTCTTCTCTGGAGCCGATCACTTTAATTTGAGAACGTTAAATCTCCTCGTACGACTTTCATTTTATCAGATCAGGCAGCTGTGAGGCAGAAATTAGGGATTTAGTGTCTCCAGATGAGGAGCTGAAGAATAATGTAACACGTACGAGGCGCGGCGCCCCCTGAAGGTTGATAACACAGCGTGTCTCACAAGGGGAAGGTGTTGAAGTAAACTAATATGAGGCGTACAAGGAGCGCTCCTTGATATGTGCTGCTCCCCGATCATGAATTAATAATCCGCACGTTACTTTGAAATGCTGCGCAGGATGAAGAAGACGCAAAAATTTAATATTTATGGACCAAAACCTAATTTCACGGTTTTTTTCCCCCTCCGGTTTTTAGGACTTTTTTAATTTATGACTGTATGGGCCATACAGTGATGTGGCAGAGGGGGGGGGCGGAGCTGTGACAACTCATGTGTTTTCTTAAAGAATGGTGGGAGTGTTTGTTGGGACGTGGCCATATCCGACACTATGTGATTTACCTGCACACAATGCCCCCCCCCTCCCCCCTCCACTTTCTGCTTGCACGGCTGTAGACATCAGCCTCAGTGTCCAAATTACAGAATTAGAGGGAAATGATGGCATCACATACAGTAGTTCTTTTAACTTCTATGACCTCTACATCCAGCAGCTCGTGGTTCTTCTTTTCCTGCCCGTAGACTCTCTGTAAATGTTCTGAAAATTCTCCTGTCACTAATATATTTGTCTATAGTATTAAACGAAATATTTGGGAGGAGGGGGATGAAGCTGCCACTCTTTCAGTGAGAATGAATGCTGTGAGAGGGGAGGAGGAGGAGCAGCAGAAGTGGGGACAACTGATCTCTTGCAGCACACCAGAAAGGGCCCGGGGGGGGGGGGGGGGTTGAGAGAGTATGCATTTTTAAAGGACAAAGGGAAGGAAAAAGACCCCAAAAATGTGTGACACAATTTCTGCCTGCACCACATTTGGGGTATTTCACATGTCACCATAAATTAGCGGGGTTTTTTTTATTTTTAATACTTATGTACAGCTGCCCAGAGGAGTAACTTGAAGCTCCTGGGACTCAATGCAAACTGTATCCGAGACCATGAAGCATTTAGAATACTGGGGTCTTCTACCTCTGCACCCCCTATAGCGACACTACTGCAGACCTGCCTAAAGAGTAATTGTAATGTAATATATATATAAAATGTACTTTTTAACTTATGGACTGAGCGCCAGTGCAAAGGACCAGTGAGCTGCAGTTGTATTCACCCCCCTTTCCCTATGCACCCTGCAACCATATGTACGCCATAGTAATATTTGCTTAATCTAGGAGTACCCCTTTTTAAGGAGAACCTTAGTCTGTGTTAGTAAATAATTGTATCCCCAATAAAATAACAATTCTGGAACATATTTTGTTAGAACTACGTTGTGCCGTTCCTCTGTTACTCCTCCTGGAAATTTAGGAATACATTAACAATAGGGCGTTCCTGTGTAGGGACACACTGACACTGTTCAATCTGTGCTGACTGAGTAGGGACACACCCTCCACACACCATTTCCAGTAGGAATAACAGAGGAACAGCACAATGCAGAATTGTAAGAAAAGATGTTTCCGAACCGATTTCTCATGAGGAATACAAGTATTCACAAAGGCACGTGTCAGGAGAGGTGTCCGCTCCTCTTTAGTGATGAAATCTTTGTTAATTTTGACCAAAAAGTCTAGTTTCTAGCATTATCCCTGTAAACATTCACATCTCGTGACATACAAGTGGTTTTATGTGTATCTTCCCCTTTAATATAGTACAATGCATTGCAACGAATACCCGTCTTGTTTATTAGTCTGATGGGAAATCTAATAGTTTCTCACAGTATCGTCTATCATCCTGTTTATTTTATAAAGTTCTTGTGCTCCCCCTCCCCCCATGTTATATGGACGCAGCGTAGGTCAAAGCAATGTCGCCGCTTACTGAGGCCGCGTTCTATTAACCATTTCCCTATAGATGATCCGCTCCTAGTATCTGAAATATCACTCCCATCATTCCTCAGGGTGGAGCAGAGGTTTCATATTCTTCTTAGACTGAGCGGAGGTTTCTCATGTGCTCAGTGTCACCCCCTGCTGACTAATGTGCTGCGGATGAGCTGCCAAGAGGAGTGGGGGAGGGGAAGTGACAACTGGTCTGAGCACGTTTCTGAGCTGCGAGCAAAAAAGGGTTGTCAGAGGGTCCTACAGCCGTTATAAGCGCCGTATTTATCCAAGAATTGCGACATAATTACGATTAATAACGTCGAAGATGTTTCAAGACTGATTGGGGCGCGGCTAGTAAGACGCAGATGTGACAACACTTGTCAGTATCAGGCTATGTTCACACGCAAAATCAAAAAGCGCTGAAAATGATGGCCCTGTTTTCATGGGAAAATGGCCTTTTGATTTTCAGCCGTTTTTGTAGCTGAAAACGTTTTTTGGAGGCGTTTTTTGGCGCTTTTTTTCAATTGACCCAATGGTAAACCACTCCAAAAACTGTTCAAGAAGTGACGTGCTCCTTTTTGTGGGGCGTCTTTTTATGCAGCATTTTTTTTAAAACAGCGGCGAAACAAAACGCCCCGTCTGAACTAAACGCCGAATTCAATGGGAAGATGTTTGTAGGCGTTTAGCGTATTTCAAGACGTTTACAACTCTGCGAGTGAACATACCGTGAGGCCTGGTGTGAACCACGTTCGATGACATTTAGAGACGTTTCTCATGAGCTGTGAGACATTAAACCGACACCTCAGACATCCCTCGAATTCAGTGTTTTTACATGGCGACAAACCAGTCCCTGCGACATTCTTGATATATCTGCCTCCATGTTACCATACAGGGAAGTGTAAGATGATACAATGTATCCACACCACAGTGGATTACATTGTAACAGAACGCTGCAGTGTGACACCCTGAGACTGTAGAAGAAGGGCCGGCATTAGTATTCTGCACACGGCTTTCTGTTCTCGCACCTTCCCCTCCCGGCCGCTCATTTACATGGGTGCAGCTTCCACAATGCAGCTCCTGCCAGCGTGTAAAATCTCAAGACAGAAAAAAAACTAATAACAAAAATGTGTGGAAACCGGACCTGACCCACCGATCTACAGCGCCCCTCGGGGAACGGGGGTCCGCATGGTTCTCGATTGTCTGATATAGGAACTCTGCAGATACTGCATACACCTATTACACCTCTATGGTTATAGCGCTCCTTCTTACAGCTCCCCCGCTGGGAGTAGTAGTTGCCTAGCAATCGTGACTTCCTGTCTGCGCGACTACTATTCGTGGTTCAGGACGTTCTGTCTGCTATACAATAGACTGCCTCTCCACGCTGCACAGGTTTGCTTTACAACTCATCACGTCAGGCAGCAGAAAGCAGAGAAGATTGCTTAAAACTGCCCCTCTGAATATACATTTCATTATTTAGGTTCGACGTTCTATGCGATTTAAGTTAATCTATCTTTATAGCAGTCAGAGCACTGGTTTTTTTTCTGAGCTCCAAATCTTCTGTATATACAACGTTAAATGATAAAATTCTGGCTGCCTGCAGTCACCACCAGGGGGAGCTCACTGCGGTGTATTAAACTGTATGCAGTGAGCTCCCCCTGGTGGTGGCCACTGGTATCCTGATTTTCACATTCACCGGGCACATTTGCTTCCCACTTTCCATCCGCCGAAGAACGAGCACAAAACATCCCGAGAGCGCCAACTTTTCTGCAATTTTCACATAAGGCCCGCCCACTTGGCGACCATTGATAGGTATACTGGTCCTAGTGGGCGACTGCAAGGAGACTGCTTGCATAGAACGCAATGGAAACAAACCACTCACTAGGACGAGTCTGCAGCTTCTCTACAAACTACCTGCCCCCCTTTTACCTTGTTGCCGCCTTTTAGTGGCAATATTTCAACACAAGAAGTCCGTGATTATCTGATTGGTGGCTTGCTTGAGATAACAATATTAGATTGTGAGCTCCTGGGGGCAAGTGTACTGTTCTCCAAAATATGTTCTTGGAAGGAGATGGTTCTCATTGCGGAGAGCCAGCTAGTAGGGTGTCTTAAGGGCAATGCTCCCTGGGAAATATTTCAAAATAGCTCTCCAGAAGGAAGAAAACTTTCTCCCTAGTGCCACCTATAGGTGACTACCATGTATGTCCATGTCCAACAGAGCCTTAAAACATGACTTGGGTTTATATATGTTGGCGCTATATACCATAGAATAATAAAATGATCTCTTCTTGACCAGATCAGTTCTCTAGTGGCCTCTAGGGGTGTGATTGCATTACTACAGATCTCCGCTAAAATCTATAGGAAGAGATGGACAAAAATCTCATTTGTAGCGGTAGACAACCTGCAGGAAGAAAGCTCCGAATAAAATGTTAACACAATGTATGTTCTCTCTAGTCTTCTGAAATTCCGTATTATACTGGAGTTCAATGGAGACAAATGCCAGATTATCAGACTTTCCAGATTATCGGAATTTCACTGCATATATTCAGTATATTGCATTAATTTGACCTTTTTCTTATGTGCAGGCAATGTCATGGCGCTGAAGGAACAAACGTTTGTATTGAAGGAGGGCGTGAGCTACAAGGTCAAAATTACTTTTAAGGTAAGTGAAACACTTGATTTCCTGCATTTAACATAAGATGATCATTTTCTGAAAGGAAAGACATTCTAGGTCACATTATCCCCATTATTTCTGATAGAACTACACAGAGGTTAAGATTAAAATCCTAAAAGAAGGACTTTATTTGTTTTTCTGCCTAGGACAACACTTCCTGTTCTTGCAATTCAGTGTTATCATAGGGACACTGGCCCTCATAGCAGCCAATCGCATTAATTGTCTTACCAGTACTGTCAAAATTAAGGCTGGATTTTGTTTGGTTGCTATGAGGCCTATGATGATACTGAACTGGCACAGGAAGTGTTGTCATGGGGTCAAACACACAGGCCTATCATTTCAACCCTCTCTTTTCCACATGTTTTCAACACATACGGTTGTTCTTTACATCTTTTTATATGTATAGCTTTTTCATTGGTGTCCTTTTAATGATCACGGCGGCGGCTTGTTCTACCAATCGGCTAATTATTTTGTTTCTAGGTGAACAAAGAAATTGTCTGTGGGTTGAAGTATGTACAGCACACCTTCAGACAAGGAATTAGAGGTAAGTAAATGATGGAGAAGTAGTCCAAACAAGAACATGATGCCAGGCGGTGTCCTTTATGTCCCTGGCCTTCATTGTTATACCCGGGGTTTTCTTCATGGCGCCTGTATGGTGGGTCGATAGACATGGCGCCCGTATGGTGGGTCGATAGACATGGCGCCCGTATGGTGGGTCGATAGACATGGCGCCCGTATGGTGGGTCGATAGACATGGCGCCCGTATGGTGGGTCGATAGACATGGCGCCCGTATGGTGGGTCGATAGACATGGCGCCCGTATGGTGGGTCGATAGACATGGCGCCCGTATGGTGGGTCGATAGACATGGCGCCCGTATGGTGGGTCGATAGACATGGCGCCCGTATGGTGGGTCGATAGACATGGCGCCCGTATGGTGGGTCGATAGACATGGCGCCCGTATGGTGGGTCGATAGACATGGCGCCCGTATGGTGGGTCGATAGACATGGCGCCCGTATGGTGGGTCGATAGACATGGCGCCCGTATGGTGGGTCGATAGACATGGCGCCCGTATGGTGGGTCGATAGACATGGCGCCCGTATGGTGGGTCGATAGACATGGCGCCCGTATGGTGGGTCGATAGACATGGCGCCCGTATGGTGGGTCGATAGACATGGCGCCCGTATGGTGGGTCGATAGACATGGCGCCCGTATGGTGGGTCGATAGACATGGCGCCCGTATGGTGGGTCGATAGACATGGCGCCCGTATGGTGGGTCGATAGACATGGCGCCCGTATGGTGGGTCGATAGACATGGCGCCCGTATAATGGGTCGATAGACCTGGCGCCCGTATGGTGGGTCGATAGACATAACATCTGTATGGTGGGTCATGGTGCTGCCTTCTAAAGGTTGGGTCCAAAATCCTGTGCGCAGTTGTACTAGACATAATAATCTACAGATAGAGAAGGTTTTATTGCGGACGGGGCCCTTTATGTTTTGAGGTAGCCTGCTAGTCATGGGACATTGGTGCTTTAAACTTTACTCCAACTGTAGATTACCTATAAGCCTTTAAAGCACCAGCGAGCTCTAGTGGCCAACCAAAGAGTAATGGTAATAGTAATGCTTTTTTTGGGGGGGGTTTGGTAGGATGTTTTTGAAATGGCCATCTTTAATGTTTTTTTGTTTTTAGTAATTAACAAAAAAAATGTCTTGACAGTTGATAAAGAAACACACATGGTCGGAAGTTACGGACCTCGAGTCGAGCCTTACGAATTCCTAACGCCACTAGAAGAAGCTCCCAAAGGAATGCTCGTCCGGGGAACGTACCACATGAAATCCTGGTTCACAGACGACGACAATACCCAACACTTGGCCTGGGAGTGGAACATCAATATAAAAAAGGCATGGTAGGAATAGAGGACGAGCGACCCTACTCCACGTAATCCTAATCTAATTATGGGCCGAAAAATGCCGCATATTAAAGATTGTACAAGACATATCATGATTTCTACATCTGTTTTCTAATAGTTACTTGTAGTTTCTAAGAAAAGAATATACAAACATGTAAAGACAGTATTTAATAAAAAGATGAACCTTTAACAACTTTTTTTTTGGACATTGTCAAGAGTGGGTTCCTCGATTTCAGTAAAGTGATTGACAAATACAGTTTTGGACCATAAAATGATGTTTGTGTGAGTTTAATTGTTACAATAACTTGTCTGATTTAGGTTTTCTTTAAATTATATAGTCAAATGGGCCGATACATTACCCATAGGTCCTTCCCATTGTCATGAATTGAAAAACTTTGGTTGGCTCTATTGCCCATTGGTTCCATGGTCATGAGCTAAAAACCTTTGGTTGGCTCCATTGCCCATTGGTTCGATGGGCATGAGCTAAAAACCTTTGGTTGGCTCCATTGCCCATTGGTTCGATGGGCATGAGCTAAAAACTTTTGGTTGGCTCCATTGCCCATTGGCTCCATCGTCATGAGCTAAAAACCTTTGGTTGGCTCCATTGCCCATTGGTTCGATGGGCATGAGCTAAAAACCTTTGGTTGGCTCCATTGCCCATTGGCTCCATGGTCATGAGCTAAAAACCTTTGGTTGGCTCCATGGTCATGAGCTAAAAACCTTTGGTTGACTCCATTGCCCATTGGTGCTTTCTATTGTCATGAACTGAAGATCTTTGGTAACTCTACGACCATTGGGCAATGGACCAAAATTATTGGCTTGTTAAGTGCTATCAAGTCCGGTTTGATGATTTAGGTCTTAAGGATTTTCAATGACTTATAATTTCTGTGACCACGTTTTTGTTTCTGGTCATTCTTCCTTTTTACCCTCACACTCTTCTGGCATGTGAGATGCCACCAATAAGCAAGAGACTACAGTCACCCATAAGTGCTATAACTTTGAGCCGATTTTGCCAGGTTTGCAGGATCAGGTGACTGACCACAGCCATGGGTGCCATCGTAGACTCCCCGGTTGACTGGGTATGACCATGCATTCACATTGATCAGCCTTCTGTATGATGGTGCTCTCTTCTCTTGGAATGATGATCCACCATCTCGGGTCATCTTAAGACCTTGTATCCAATCACTGGACCTCTGCTGATGGAAAGAGAAGGTTGTCCAGAATTTGACTTCAGTAGACTTCCCTCGTGTTCATTGTAGGCTGAACTGTTTGGACTTATGTCTTTTTTGTACCAAATCAACACTAGAGGGTTAACATGAGATTAGACAAGCATTGGCCGGTCCAGACCCGCATTGGCCGGTCCAGACCCGCATTGGCCGGTCCAGACCCGCATTGGCCGGTCCAGACCCACATTGGCCAGTTTTGTGCTATAAGAGGCCCTGCTGTCATATACTATGGGGCCAGTGATCACAGAACCCCAGCCTTTTTTTTTGCCATAGTCTGGATCTCCTCTTTGCTCAATCCCCCGTTCTTTTTATGCCCCTTTCCATTATGTTCTCAGGGAAAGGGGCAATTTTGAACTAATTGTTCCTGCACCTTTCCCTCTTGTTTTGCTTCCCAATGCAGCCTGCTTCCTGTTGCTTGACAAGGGGGGGGGGGGGGGCATAAACAAGTCTGTGCAGAATAGAGGGGCAGTAAACCTCTCTTGTTGATCTCATTAAGTAGTTGGTTTTACCTTGTCCTCAAGGGTTTTAGTAATACAGTATATTAGTTTGTCAGGAGCCTTTAAAGAAAAATGTTAACTCTTGATTGTTCTAGTAAATACTTTTACACCCCCCCCCATAAAATAATGATGCTTCACAATCTTTTCTTAGAACTCTGCACTGTGCAGTTCCTCTGTTTATTACTCTTGGAAATGCACGAATAACTTGTTTCCATTCCCCTTGTCAATAGGATGTATTTCTACACCGTCTGACACTATCGGCAATGATTAGGCAGTGTCAGACTGTGTAGGGACACGCCTCATTGACAGAAGGATAGTAACGTTCAGTTATTCATGCATTTCCAGGAGGAATAACAGAGGGACAGCACAATGCATTTCTTAGTACAAATGCTCCAGATTTGTTATTTAACAGGGGATACGAGGTCTGTTTGTAGTCAATATGTGTCAGAAGAGTGGATGGATCCGCTCTAATTCTAGAATACACAGGCTTTGCTATATGGAATAACAGCAACTGCTTCCACCTTGGAACATTTAATAGTACAAAGTGTTAAGGGTCCCGCAGATAAAGGGCTGCAATGGTGTTTAGCAGGAGAATATTGATCTGATGTAAGTGGCTGGAGACCAAGAGTAATGACTTCTGCTGGTTGGGGAAGCAGCTCGTTTACAATAATGAGATGGAGGGAGCCATGAAATCACGTACAGCCAAGTCATGTTATGTAATTACAGCATTTATCCAGTCCTATAAGATATGGCTGATATGTGGAGTATTATATTATATTCTTGTATATAGGGGGCAGTATTATAGTAGTTATATTCTTGTATATAGGGACAGTATTATAGTAGTTATATTCTTGTATATAGGGGCAGTATTATAGTAGTTATATTCTTGTATATAGGGACAGTATTATAGTAGTTATATTCTTGTATATAGGGGCAGTATTATAGTAGTTATATTCTTGTATATAGGGACAGTATTATAGTAGTTATATTCTTGTATATAGGGGCAGTATTATAGTAGTTATATTCTTGTATATAGGGACAGTATTATAGTAGTTATATTCTTGTATATAGGGGCAGTATTATAGTAGTTATATTCTTGTATATAGGGAGCAGTATTATAGTAGTTATATTCTTGTATATAGGGACAGTATTATAGTAGTTATATTCTTGTATATAGGAGCAGTATTATAGTAGTTATATTCTTGTATATAGGGGCAGTATTATAGTAGTTATATTCTTGTATATAGGGACAGTATTATAGTAGTTATATTCTTGTATATAGGAGCAGTATTATAGTAGTTATATTCTTGTATATATGAGCAGTATTATAGTAGTTATATTCTTGTATATAGGAGCAGTATTATAGTAGTTATATTCTTGTATATAAGAGGCAGTATTATAGTAGTTATATTCTTGTACATAGGGAGCAGTATTATAGTAGTTATATTCTTGTATATAAGAGGCAGTATTATAGTAGTTATATTCTTGTACATAGGGAGCAGTATTATAGTAGTTATATTCTTGTACATAGGGGGCAGTATTATAGTAGTTATATTCTTGTACATAGGGAGCAGTATTATAGTAGTTATATTCTTGTATATAGGGGGCAGTATTATAGTAGTTATATTCTTGTATATAGGAGCAGTATTATAGTAGTTATATTCTTGTATATATGAGCAGTATTATAGTAGTTATATCCTTGTATATAGGAGCAGTATTATAGTAGTTATATTCTTGTATATAGGAGCAGTATTATAGTAGTTATATTCTTGTATATAGGAACAGTATTATAGTAGTTATATTCTTGTATATAGGGACAGTATTATAGTAGTTATATTCTTGTATACAGGGGGCAGTATTATAGTAGTTATATTCTTGTATATATGGGGCAGTATTATAGTAGTTATATTCTTGTATATAGAGGCAGTATTATAGTAGTTATATTCTTGTATATAGGGGCAGTATTATAGTAGTTATATTCTTGTATATAGGGGCAGTGTTATAGTAGTTATATTCTTGTATATAGGGAGCTGTATTATAGTAGTTATATTCTTGTATATAGGGGGCAGTATTATAGTAGTTATATTCTTGTATATAGGGAGCTGTATTATAGTAGTTATATTCTTGTATATAGGGGGCAGTATTATAGTAGTTATATTCTTGTATATAGGGGCAGTATTATAGTAGTTATATTCTTGTATATAGGGGCAGTATTATAGTAGTTATATTCTTGTATATAGGGGGCAGTATTATAGTAGTTATATTCTTGTATATAGGAGCAGTATTATAGTAGTTATATTCTTGTATATAGGAGCAGTATTATAGTAGATATATATTCTTGTATATAGGGGGCAGTAGTATAGTAGTTATATTCTTGTATATAGGGGGCAGTATTATAGTAGTTATATTCTTGTATATAGGGGGCAGTATTATAGTAGTTATATTCTTGTATATAGGGTAGCAGTATTATAGTAGATATATTCTTGTATATAGGAGGCAGTATTATAGTAGTTATATTCTTGTATATAGGGGGTAGTATTGTAGTTATATTTTTGCATATATAGGATTAGGCATTATAGTCGTTACACTCTTGTACATTAGTCAGTGGTGGTGTTATAAAGCTTCCTTTTTCCCACTCCACTTTGATGGCATATATGGGGCATTCATCGGCAGGGGCCACAAGGACCACAGGAGACAGTTTGTCTCTGGGTTAGCAGATGACATTTGTTCGCTCTCCTGATAGTCTTTATATATTTTACATTACTTGTCTTTACATATAACGGGAATGTTTGTTGCACCCTGTGTGTCGGTGTCCGCTGTGGCCTTCGCTCTTCACAATATTTTTTTAGAAAACCAAGCCCCCGACCTGCAGTGAACATTTTAGATGAGAGACGAGTCTGAGCAGCGTCCAGTACAATCATTACGTGTTTATAGTGAACATCGCTTTAAAAACTATTTCGGAAATGTCCCAATCACTTAGAGGGAGCAGCAGAGGCTCCATCTGCACAACATTAGTATTTGTCTGTTTGCCAAATTGCAAAAAGACATTAAGGAGGGCTGGAATCTCCCCGGGGGCCTCCTAAACGGGGGAGAAAGTATCAAAGAGCAAATATAAAATAACCTTCATAAATGTGGTCTTCTGCATAGGGGCGTCCCAGCACCAGCCCTGAACCGTCAAGTCTTCTACCCTAAATCGGAAACCCATCCTGATGGTTCCAAGAGTTTCTCTGCGTTTTGCAGTTTACTTATAGGGGTCCTCCGTAATAACAATGGGGTCTCCCTTTTATGCATGTGTGTCCTACACAGGGATTGAGTGGTACCTCGGCATCACATCTATATTACCTAATGTAGAGTGGTGGGATCCATGGGGAGAGGGGCACCCAGCACTGAACTACTTCCTCAGCTTGCTGTGACAGTGGCTAGCTGCAGCTGCCACTAGGGGGAGCCCACTACATACAGATTTATACAGCTCCCATTTAGTTCAATACTGGCTGTATAATTTATTTTGTTAGCTCCCCCTAGTGGTGGCTGCAGGCAGCCACAATTATATAATTTATCAAGTCAGAAAAACAAAGCCCAGTCCCTATACAGACATGAAATTAATTAGCACAGACTTTTGGACCTAAAAATGAGATGCCGACTATAAACTTTAATAAAGGCATAGGACATACAACGGAGTGCTCTGTGGGGCCCATTCTGAGTTGGTTTTTTTTGTGGGTTTTTTTTTTTTTTTTAAGCTATGGGGCCCCAATAATTTTTGTGCAGGTCCTGGTGCAGTTACATATTTGAATGTGTAGCCTAGAAATACTTAAAGGGGTTTTCCAGGATTAGAAAAACATGATAGCTTCTGCCAGGTACAGTGCCACACCTGGCTACAGGTTGTGTCTGGTATTGCAGCTCTATTGACGTGAATGGGGCTGAGCTCCAATATCGCACACGACCTGTGGGAAGTAGCTGTGACGAGAGGTTATTGCTCACCAAGAATGATGTCGGCACTACAGCCCCTTATGGTCGGGTTAGTCATCGGCCACCTCGACCTTGTACCACCTTTTATCTTCATCCTTGCCAGAGATGTAAATATAATCTACTTTACCTTAGTTAAAGGCAGCTAACAAAACTTCTATACCTGTCATCACCTTTGCCTCCAATGACCAGCATGTCACCATTCAATCATAAAGGGGTTGTCCAGCACTAGAAAAAAAAAATTATGACTGCTTTCTTCTAAAAACAGCACCACATTATTCCACAGGTTGTGTGTGGTATTGCAGATCAGCCAAATTTGCTTCAATGGAGTTGAGCTGTAATACCAGACACAACGCATGGATTGGAGGGGTCCTTTATTCTGGAAGAATGCAGCCGTGTATTTCGCAAATACATAGATTGATGCGCAGAATTACATTTACCCTACAGTAGTAAATACAATCGTGGCAAAGACAATCCACTCCTTCAGATCTTTGGCTTATTCTAACCGTTGGGAAGAAAATCTTCCTAGTTTCGGTCTTGTGGACAAAATTAAAAAAAAATAAAAATGAAAATGACAAAAAGACTTGTGGTGCACATATTGAACACTAGGGGGAGCTAGAATCCTACTGATCGCTGCTGGATAGCAAGGTGCTTACTTCTTTATTGCTCCTAATACCGTTATAGTTACGTAAAAATAGGATTAACTAAAAGTAAAACGGAAAGTATTAAAAGACAAAAAGTTATTTTTCTCTGTCAAAAACTATTACAAACATAACTCACAATAATAATAAAAATATAGGGAAAAACACATTGCACACAAAAAAATTGAGTAGGTCATAATATGCAAGGGACTACTCAGCTCTGCTACATCTGTTCTATTTAACATCCATAATACATAACTGAGAATTTCATTAAAGGCTGGGTCATTAGATCATATAGCGACAGCCTGGTGTACGGCCACAAGGTAAGTGTGCGTTGTATGACAGAGTAGTCCTAGGTTGCTATAACATTTAACTAGTAATCAAGGCAGGGCATTTTGATCCCCTTAAAAATAAAATGTAAAAAAACACATGAAAATTTTTTTGGAAAATTTTTGGGGATTTTTTTTTTTTTTTTTAAATACAAGGAGTTCACTTTTTAAATCTACAGTTGTAGCAATATAGCGATCCCGGCAGGTTTCCGTCTGAATGTTAGTCCCTATTGCCCTTCAAGATTTGGCAGCGTCCAGCCCAAGGTTTGATAGGATGAGGTAAATATTTAAACAGGGTCCGGTGTGCTGCATAAACCAGTAGCAATGCTCCACGAGTGCTGGCCATGTCCTCGTCACAACCCCGAGGCTTTATCTGCTCCTACTCTGTTTATAGTCTTTCTTTCAGTCAGGACAGACTGATCCCCCCCCCACTCCACACACCATGAGGTGGTCCCACCTGCTCCTCGGCCTCCTCTTGGCCTTTTGTGTGAAAGCTGAAGACTCCACCAACGCCACCTCCGCAGAATCTTCTGAGTCCTCCAGTGAGGAGAAGACGGATGACCTCCTAGAAGAGGAGAACGTGCTGGTCCTCCACAAGAACAACTTCGACAATGCCCTCCGAACCTACAAGTATCTGCTGGTGGAATTCTGTAAGTATCATCAGGATGACTTGTAATTTTTGTTTTCATTTTCAAGGTGGGTAATGGGGTCATCATCATCAGAACCCAAAAAATCTCAGCCAATAGAAGTCGTTTAGTTCTTTTTTTTTTTTTTTTTTTAATTACTTCGGTATATCAGTGTCTGGGAAAGCTGGGTGACAACTAGTATGGCCGCTCCGCTAGAGGTCGACTCAGCTTTTCTGAAGTCATGACGAGAAAATTCGCCACGGGTGATATAGGGTTGGGTCAATTATTAATGCATAAATAAGCAGATGTACCATTCAGGAGTATGGGAAAGTTGGGTGACAACCAATATGGTGGCCACTACAACTCCCATACTTAGTCTTTCAGTTTATATGGAGTCTATATGGTAAATCTGTTTAGGCAGTAATACATCCTAGGTAGACTTGCCATGCAGAACTCTGGGAAAGATGAGCCTCGGCCCCTATGGGAGTTATAATGGCGCTTAAAATGAACACAGGACTGGAGAGAGGAGATTGTCCGTATGTAGATAATGGCAGCGTAGATAGCAGAGAGCAGCTTTCAGTTATATGGCGACTTATCAATGGGGCTGAAATGCAATGAGAACGGCTTAAAGGGGAAATCATGGGAACCCTACAGAAGAAGTAATCAGCGGGCGTCCGTAAACCAATAAGGGGCCCCAACACCCTATAAAGAAATGTCATAACCAGTCAGTCACATTAATATTCAATTTTAAAGGGGTTAGTGCACTCTACAGAAAGAAGCGGCCCATTTAAAGGGCCCATTCGGGCATTTTGATGTCGTAGAGGGGGGTCCTTCACTCGGGATCCCCCACTATGCGTTCTTTGACGGTCCCGGCCTGTCTATGTATTACATGATAGGTCATTAATGCTAAATTTTTGTATGGGTAGAGGCAGAGATTTAGCCCAACTTACACACAGCTGACAGGTTTGTTACAATGTAGGCAAGTCCCAGGCTAAAAACTCTTACCTACACTCATGCACTGTGCCAAACTCATCAGCTGTGTGAGCGGGACAAGATCAGGACTGGCTTTCAGCTATTAAATAATGTTTCCATACATTGACAGCAA
Organism: Rhinoderma darwinii; assembly: GCF_050947455.1. Taxonomy (NCBI): domain Eukaryota; kingdom Metazoa; phylum Chordata; class Amphibia; order Anura; family Rhinodermatidae; genus Rhinoderma; species Rhinoderma darwinii. The sequence continues at coordinate 140,263,104 of NC_134692.1, read as the reverse complement.
GCAGAGTTCTTGAAAATGAATTAAAACAAGGTGGATTAGGAAGTTGAAGAACTTTTCATTTTATATTGATTAAGATTAATTTACATCAAATAAACTTTGTATTAACTTGTATTGGGAAATTGCTTCAATATTAGTTCCGTGATGTGGATTTAAAGGGGAACTCCACCAAAAATAACTTTTTTCTTTGTATTTATAGACATTAGAGGGCCTTCTAGACCTAATTAATAATATTTTAGCCATTGATTAGTATGCAGAAGGCCATATATGCTTGGGCTCTTGCCTGTACATGCCCAATGGGGGACACCGCCGGACATTTATAATTTCCATAGAGTAGATTTCCTCTCGTGGGAAGGTGACAGGTGTGCGAGTTACGTTAGAGTCGGCCTTCAGATCCCAGCTGCGAATTTTCCCACAAGTCTCATTATCTCCACAGAGATGACGAAGGGCAAACAGCGAATCCGCCACCTCTGGGTGTTATATTTAGATGTGATAATAAAGTTACATACATTTTATTACAGACGCATTCTGGCGTTATATCCACCGGATAATTTTGGATTCAAGTCCGAGCGGCTATTCTATAGAAATCGTGATGGGATTGACCGACTCCTCCCCTGTGATTATCCTCTCATTATAAGTAGATCAATTCCTTCCAATGTCCTCACGTACAGGTGGAGCAGACAACGTGGCATTGTTGCTTATAGCAGCCAATCAGTGGCGGATTAAGTAGACCATAGGCCCCGGGCTGTTCCACAAGCTTGGCCCCCCCCCTCTCCACCACCGCCCTGCCACGCCGTCACATCCTCTTGACAATGGGAATGGTAACACGCATTTGTCTATTAGTCCTGGGTATACAAAGACTTTTTATAGAATACAAGGATTTCCTACAACAGACGTGTCAGGAGAGGGGACAGCTCAATAAATCCAATGACTCACAGGTGATGTCTTCTCTGATGGGAGTCGTTCTCTTTTCTTCGCTTCTCCATCTGACACAGACTGTTATGGCGACTTCTCCTGATGACTGCAGAGTTTCCTGATGAGAAATATTTGCCCCTCGATTCTGCAGCCATTTTCAGCGTCTATAGAAACACAAACATTCAGAATCTAAACACCCTTAATTTGTATTATACCCCAGACCAAACCCCTAAGCAAATTAAGACCCCAGGTCCATACATTAACTCAGACTAATAAATTCAGTCTCAAAGGGGTAACTAAACTTTTAAAAAACTTTTGGCGTGTCATAGTGATATGTCAGAAATTTTGATCGATGGGGGTCCGAGCACTGAGACCCCCACCGATCACTAAAACAAAGCGGCAGAAGTGCCCGGGTGGGCGCTGTTCCACTTAATTTCTGATCGTCTTTCCTCAGCGTGGTGTACGGACTCTCTATCAGAGGAAAGACGATCAGAAACAAAGTGGCTCATCGCTCACCTGAGCGCTTCTGCCGCTTTGTTTTAGCGATTGGTGGGATCTCAATGCCCGGACCCCACCGATCATAACTTTTGACATGTCACTATGATATGTCAATTTAAAAAAAAAAAGTTTAGTTACCCTTTAAGCAGTCAGACACCCCTCCCCTTGCAGTAAAATAACTCCTGAGGGCTATATGGGGGGGGGGGGATTATACTGCAAGAGGGGGTCAGTGCGTCTGACGGCTGAGTGCTCTATGCAAGGGTCTGAGCGTCTGACTCCTATGGCTCTGGGGGGGAGGAGTTATCCCCCCCATAGAGACCTCTGCAGTCATTCAGACGCTCTAACCCCCCCCCCCCCCTCCCTTGCAGTACAATAACTACTGAGGGCTCTATGGGGGAGATTATACTGCAAGGAGGGTTCTGAGCGACTGACTGCAGAGGGCTCTATGGGTGGGAAAAAATTTCACACACAAAAATTTAGAAACTAAGCACCCTATATACAATTCACACTAACACCACACACTGTACATTCAAAACACACACACGGGCGTGGCCAGCAGTCGATGGCGCCGGTCGCATAAACTGAGAGCTCCGCGCCCTGCCACGCAGATCCAGCAGCCTACAGCGGGGAAAGGTGCCTCATATGGGGAAAAAAAGACCCCAAGGGTCTAGACTCACCCCTGCAGCACAGCACCAGGTCGCCGCCGCTCCACCAACGATCGACGGCTACTTTCTTCGGCGGCAAGCCACGCCGCTCCCTCAGCCGCAGCCATCTTGGACAGCCTCGTGTCAGAAGGAAGGGGAGATGTCCGAGCAGGGAGAGGAGACAGTGCCCCACATACAGGGTAAGCTGAATAGCCGGATGGCTAAAGTTCACCCTCCCAGCTCCCCTAAGCTGTCCTCCACCTCGTCCTGTGAACAGCAGGGAAGGGGGTCCCCTATCCCAGGAGCAATGGAGGCCAGGCCACGAGGAGCATCAGCTCAGTCAGAGGCCCCAGTACAACTGCTTGAACCACCAATGTCACAGCCCTCAGCACAAATGGCCCTACAGATTTGGCCTGCACCTAAACCCCAACGGCCCACGATCCAGCAGCCGGGGAGGAGAGACGATCTGGGGGATACACCATCTTTGACCCCCTATGCCCAGGCCCCTGTATATGCCTCAGATTCTGACCTGGAGGATTCAGCCTCACTTCCTTCAGATGTGCCCCCTATGTGGAGGGAATGTTTCTCACAGTTGCCCACTAAAGAGGACTTTAAGAGTATGATACAAGAAGTGAAGGCAGCTTTTCGTTCAGAATTGGCGGGGGTGTCGCAGCATATACAGCAGATTGCTACGAGGGTGGAGGCTCTAGAAGATGACCACGATGCCACTAGGCGCCATGTCTCTGTGATACAGTCTTCAGTGTCCTCCCAGCTGGCGTCCATTAGAGATATGCAACTGCATCTAGAGGATTTGGATAACAGAGGTCGCCGTCATAATATAAGGATAAGGGGCATACCGGAGCCCTCGGGGTCTGAAGATCTTCCCATCGTGTTAGAGACTATCTTTAACGACCTTTTGGGTGCACCCCCGTCTAATCGGATACCGCTTGACAGAGCGCATAGAGCACTGAAACCAAAATCCATTACATCTCAGCCCAGAGATATCATCTGCTGTGTCCAGGATTTCCGCACTAAGGAGGACATTATGCTTAAAGCCCGTCAGCGTAAAGACCTGGAGTATGCCGGTGTGCCGATTCAATTATTCCCGGATCTCTCCTGGATTACGTTACAGAAAAGACGTCTGCTTCGTCCGCTTCTCGCAGCCCTACGGGACCACAATATTATTTATCGATGGGGGTTTCCGTTCTCCCTTACAGCCCGAAGAGATGGTGTTTCTGCAACCCTGAGGTACCCAGGGGATTTGCCTCATTTCTGTGACTCCCTTGGTATACCAACGCCCAAGATGCAGAATTGGGAGACTCCTTTGCCGCCTTCGTCTCCACCTCCAGTCTGGCAGTCGGTCCGAAATAAACGGAGGACCTCTCCAAGACGACAGTCTAACCGAAGTTCACCGAGACCTGATTTGAATTGATGGACGCTGCGCAGATACACGGCACCTCCGTAATATATGTGAAGGAGCCTGGTCACCCATACCAGCTGCTCCCTTCGCCAGTTGCACTATCCTAGGCTAAAAATGCATTTAGGATTATATTTCTGATTTTATGTTGTTTCTCTTTAATTCGTTAACGTAAATTGTGGCAGGGCGCGATTGCCCGGGATACACTTGGCTTTTTCACCCCCTTTTTGTTTTTTCTCGGCCTGTACGTATTTATACGTACTTTTGTACTAGGTTCCTCGACTGTTGAGACCCGACCTCCTTTTTTGATAGGGGTAATTTGTTTTGCAGTTCTCCCTCTGTTTTTAGAGAGAGTTGCAAAGGGTAATATTGTATTACCAGTTTTCTTTTGCTTTAATATCACCCGCCCCAGGGTATAGTATTCTCCCTGGTAGTATTTTCTGAGTGTGTTTGAAATTCATTGATCTCATGCATTTCTCTTTGTTCTCACTGCAGATATGTGTATTGTCTCCCTGGTACGTCTTTACCCCAGTGTCTTTCCCTCCCCTCCTACTTTCATCCGAAATAACACTTGAGACGACAGTGAATCCTCCAAGAACCTCCAAGGTAGAAGGACGCCGTAGAACACTGCTTGCTTTGAAACCGACATGGGACTGGCCCCGACATAACTGTGAGCTGTATACATCCGCACTTTCCACATCATTCTTTGCTCTTTCATACATCTTTGACCATGGTTAAATTTGTCACACTTAATGTCAAGGGTCTCAACTCCAATGTGAAGAGACGCTTGCTTCTCAGGGAGTTGAAATCGCTTGGAGCGGAAGTTGCTTTTCTGCAGGAAACACACTTAGATTCATCCGGAACTTTCCAATTTGCCCGAGGGGCGTATCCTGCTGTGTACTCTGCCTCGTCAGGTCGCAAAAGGGAGGGGGTGGCCATTTTGATAGCAGCTTCCTGCCCCATACAAGTTCACACCTCACATCTAGATCCGAAAGGCAGATATGTTATAATAGAGGGGACTTTGCTTGGACAGCCCATTGTTTTATGTAACGTTTACTCTCCTAATACCGCACAGATTCCATTCCTACGTAGACTCCTTTCTAAACTCCAGAAGCTTCCTAGGGGGGCATGGCTGGTGGGAGGAGATTTTAATGTCCCGTTCTCCACGTCCATGGATAGGGTCTCTCTTACACACGCTACTCCGACGCCCACCCTTACAGGACTTTCTACACGTTTTAGGCAACTAATTAGAGAGCACCAGCTCTATGATTTGTGGCGAGTGGATCACCCAGGTGATAGGTCCTATACCTTCTTCTCCCATACGCACAGCACTCATACACGCTTAGATTACTTTTTTGGTAATGTCCCTGCCCTCCGTGCGCTCCAGGGGGCGAATATAGACCCCATCTCTTGGTCAGATCACGCACCAGTTTCTGTGTCCCTACAGATAGGGAAACCAAATACGAGAGTATGTCATTGGCGCTTAAACGAAACTTTGATTAAGTCCCCTGCTCTTAGGGACAGCCTGGCCGGACATATGCGGGAATTTTATGCACTTAATGAGGGATCGGTTCCTTCAGTATCCACTCTTTGGGAGGCGCATAAGGCGGTGATGAGAGGGCAATGCATAGTAATGGGATCTAGATTGAAAAGAGACTCTCGGGCCAAGCGGGTGGCTCTCCATCGGACAATTACTAAGTTGGAGAGAGAAATGGGGATTAAACCGGCGGTCCCGACACTACGGAAATTGATAGAGGCTAGAGCACAACTCAATTACTTAGCTATGAAGGGGGTAGAAAAGTCATTACTATACACAAAAAGGAAATATTACGACAAAGGTAATAAGGCGCACTCGCTTCTGGCCAGACTATTGCGGGATCAGGCGACTGTTCGTACTCCACAGGCGGTTCGGGATAAGGCGGGCATACTCCAGCATCACCCAGACACGATAGCCACACTTTTTCATGACTATTATAAATCCTTATACCACCTGCCAAATACCTTACCACCCGATCCGGCTCGTCGGAGGGAAACGCTGCAAGCATATCTCTCTTCCTGTGCTCTCCCTAAACTGAAAGAGGAGGAGCTTTCATCCCTGAATGCCCCGATCTCTGCGGAGGAATTGTTTGATATATTGAAGGACCTCCCTAGTGGTAAGGCCCCTGGACCAGATGGCTTTACATATGGGTATTATAAGACCTTTGCAGAGATCTTGGTTCCACGGATGGCTTCCTTATTTAATGAATTCCTTCAGGGTTCTCCCATCCCTCAAACATTCCTGCATTCTCATATCACGCTGATCCCTAAACCGGGTAGAGACCACGCAGAGTGCTCCAATTACAGACCCATAGCCCTTCTGAATTCGGATCTAAAAATTTTCACCCGTCTTCTAGCTAATAGACTCAATGTTTGGCTCCCTTCTTTGATTCACAAAGACCAAGTGGGCTTTGTGCCTCTTAGGCAAGGAGGAGACAACACACGAAGGGCCCTTGACCTCATTGATGCCCTCCAAAAGCAAAAGGAATCGGCGATCCTTCTTAGTCTAGATGCAGAGAAGGCGTTTGACCGCTTGGGATGGCCATTTATGTTCGAAACTCTAAATTCATTTGGGATTTCGGGCCCTTATTTGACAGCGCTGCGTGGTCTCTACTCCAAACCAACAGCGGCAATTAAACTCCCACACTCCACCTCCCCTCCGTTTCAAATCTGGAATGGTACACGTCAGGGGTGTCCCCTATCCCCACTTTTATTTGTGCTATGCATAGAACCTTTAGCAGCTCAAATACGGAAATCCAGGGATATAGCGGGGGTCCAGATACAAGATAAAGAGTTTAAGGTTTCCCTGTTTGCAGATGACGTCCTCTTGACTATCACTAAACCTCATACCTCCCTCCCTAACCTTACTACAGTTCTCCGTAGGTATGGGAGGCTGTCAGGATATAAAACTAATACATCTAAAACGGAAGCGCTCCCTCTTAATGTCCCACACCAGGAGCTCCAGCTACTCAAACACAACTACACCTACAACTGGAAGGAAACCTCCCTGACTTACTTAGGAGTTCAACTCACTCCCTCCTATACGTCGGTTTACAAGGCTAATTTCCCCTCTCTGTTTGTAGAGCTACGTCAGCTAATGGCCAGGTGGGATCCTCTTCCCATGTCATTTTTTGGGCGCATAGCAGCGGTCAAAATGACCTTGCTCCCTAAATTACTGTACTACTTTGAGACTTTGCCGGTAGCAGTACCTATGAAGGAATTGCGGGCCATGCAGTCTTCTATCCTCAGGTTCATATGGCACTCCGGCAGACATCGAATTCCGAAATCAGTTTTATTATCGGGTCGATCTGCGGGTGGGCTATCGGTCCCTGATGTGGTGAAGTACTACTGGGCGGCACACCTCCGTCGCATACCCAGCTGGGTGTCTTTAAGGGCGTACAATAAATGGACCGAAATAGAGAAGCTATGGATGGCCCCGGTCCACCCAAACTCCCTGTTATGGGGTGACCCACTGGTAATGCCGACTGCATCTTTATTGGGTCCCATGAGATTTCAAAGGGAGGTGTGGGAAACCAGTAAAAACCGCTTCCATTTGGCATCGGGTTGCCCGCCCTTGACTTCGGTACTCTACACTCCCACTATTCCGGGGGGCACTACCTCCCGAATAGTCCGATTGTGGACGGGAATTGAGGTATTTCACCTGGCTGATATGGTTGATCCCCACACGCAAGAGCTTCACCCGTTTTCATACTTTCAAAAACATCATAATATTCCCTCCGCTGCGTTCTTTCACTATCTTCAGGTTAGACATTACATGCAGCAAACTTTTAGATCCACGCGGGTTACTGCACCTACAAGCTTCGAAAGGTTATGTCGGTATGCTACCACCACTAGGGGGCTTATCTCAGCCATTTATGCATTATTGCTATCCCCGGAGGGTTCCCCTCCGCCTGGGCATAGATACATGTTGAAGTGGGAGGCCTTACTGAATAAATCCATCCCGCTCTCATTGTGGCAGATTATTTGGTCGCAAGCAGCTAAAACCTCCATCTGCACTGCATATAAGGAAAACCAATATAAAATCCTTATGTTTTGGTACCACACCCCTGCCTTTCTGCATAGCTTCAATCCGGGTATTCCGTCGGAATGCTGGCGTTGTAGAGGTCAGAGAGGTGATCTGTTCCATATTTTCTGGAGCTGTTCACTGGTACAACAGTATTGGTTGGAAGTTAAGAACTTGGCATTGGCGGTGTTGCAGCAGGATATTCCCTTAGACCCTCTTCATTACCTCCTAAATGTTCCCCCTAGGTCTTTGGGGAAATCACCAGCTCGACTCTTTCGACACTTTCTCACAGCCGCTAAGACGTTGATAGCATGGAAATGGAGACAGATAACCCCTCCCTCCCACATCGACTTAGTAACTAGAATTAGGGAAATACGTACAATGGAGCATATGACGGCCTCTATTGACAATGAACTGGACAGGTTCAAAGTGGTGTGGGACCCGTGGGACAAGTATTGGATACAGGGAACTCAAGATTAGGTGGTAGGTGGAGCTCCGACTATCCCCCCCCTCCTCACCCCCTTAAACCCCTGTGTTTTTTCCCAGATGTTTTGTCTGTCTATTGAAAGTTACTGTCTTACTATGTGAATTGCATGGCCCTTCATGCTGTTCTAAGTTATATGTATATTTTTGAAAAATTTTCAATAAAAACACAGTTGAAACCAAAACACACACACACACGCACACACTTACACTATATAGACTTACATTATACACACTATAAACTCTATACACACAGCACACACTACATAGACTTACACTATATACACTATACACACACACACACTATATAGACTTACACTATACACATCACACACTATGTTCCCTATAGACACACCACACTTACCAGAGTCTCTTCCTAGGCGGTGCTTGTGCTAGGGTACAGCCTCCAGGACCTTGATAATGTGACTGTGATGTCACCACCTTTATCTCCTACTTGCAGTCTTTCCGCTATCATGCAGCTGCTGGAGGTTTAGACAGATGGGACAGTGCACAGCAGCACAGAGGAGCTGACTGTCGGGGAGACTCCAGCACCTGCCCATCACTATGTCTGACAGTCCGCTCTCTACAGCTGATGTGCTCTGCTGTGCCGTCCGCCCCATTCCCTGGCCGCAATTGACTCCCCATGCACGTGCCCCCCCCTTCATCAGCACGTGGGACGGATGACCGCGAGAATGCGGCCGCAGTAACCCCGGATATTTTTTTTTTAACTTATGTGCGGTTTGGGCGGCCATGGGCCGCGGGCAGCCGCCCGAACCGCCCATATGAGGATCCGCCACTGCAGCCAATCAGATTGCAGATATTAGATCACGAAAGGAGTTATCTGTTTGGTTGCCATGGACGTCTGCTTCCACCTCTGTCCGCGCGGTTTTTTATACGTGAGGACGGTGAAGGCGAATCTAATTGAATAATTATTTAAATTATTATAATATAAACATATAATGGAAATATATATTATGAAATATTGATAAAATCAGCACAGCAGTAATAATCATCAATTATCAGAACATAACTAATAAAATGACGATATTATAATGTCACAGTGATTATATTACACCAATAAATTCTTTAGGCTACAGTCACACGACAGTGGGAAAAAAAATGGCCATGAAAAACGGGTCAACTCACAGTATTTCATGGCCATTTTGCAACAGTGTATCCAGATTTTCATCCATTTCCAGTCCGTCTGTCACTTTTTCATGGCCGTTTATGGATGGGTTTAATTTGTCAGGGTTTTTTGTCCCAAGCCCCTGAAAACACCACAGTGTCCATGTAGATAGTGCCCACATAGTGCCCATTGTAGATAGTGCCATTGCCCTCATAGTGCCCACTGTAGATAGTGCCACAGTGCCCACATATCAAGTGGCATAGTGCCCAAATACAAAGTGCCAGAGCCCATAGTGCCACACCCCCATATAGTGCCACAGTGCCCATGTAGATAGCAGCACCCCCCTGTAGATAGCACCCTCCTGAAGATAGCACCAACCCCCCCTTATAGATAGCACCCCCCTGTAGATAGCACCACCCCTTCCCCATAAATGGCACCTCCCCCTTGTAGATAGCGCCACTGTAGCTCCCTGTAGGAGCAGAATCCCTCTGGCCGGGGATTACAATCCTAGAGGTAGCCCCTGATATCTCTGTCCATATATGGACAGTGATGTCAGGAGCTCCAAGAGCGGAATCCCCTGCCAGAGCGTTTCCGCCGCTCGAGCCAGGGGATGCCACTACTGGAGAAGCCCCTGGCGTCACTATCCATATATGGACAGTGACGTCAGCGGCTAACTCTAAGAGCGGAATCCCCTGCCAGAGCATCGGCAGTGCTCTGGCCAGGGATTCCGCTCCAGAAGTAGCCCCTGATGTCACTGTCCATATATGGATAGTGACGCCAGGGGCTTCTCCAGTAGTGGAATCCCCTGGACAGAGCGTCGGAAACGCTCTGGCAGGGAATTCCGTTCTTGGAGCTCCTGACCTCACTGTCCATATATGGACAGAGAGGGCTCCGGCTGGGGATTCCTCTCCTACAGATAGTTACAGTGCCGCCATCTACGGGGGTGTGTGCCATCTACGGGGGTGCTATCTATAGGGGGAGGTCAGAGGAAGCCCCTGACGTCACTGTCCATATATGGACAGTGACGTTAAGGGCTTTCCCAAGACAGGAGTCCTTGGCCAGAGATCTTGCGATGCTCTGGCCGGGGACTCCATAGTTGAAAGCCCTAACTTCACTGTCCATATATGGACAGTAATGTCAAGGGCTTCCCTGGGCTCAGCGTACAAAGTAGCGCTGTGTGCGGGGAGTCCTTGGCCAGGATCAATTTTTACCGGCCGTTACAAGGATTGAGTCCTGAAAAATGGCCGTTAAAAACTGATCCTTTGACCGCTATGGGAGTCGTGGGGCTGTGAAAATGGCAAAAAATAGGACATGTCCTATTTTTTGACGACCAGTATTCACAGGCCGTTAAAAAAACCCGTAGTGAATACACCCATAGAACTGCTTCTGAAAACGGCCGTGTCAAAAATAATATATAATACTGATATTAAAAGAGTTTTCTGCTTTAGAAAATACCTTTTCATTAAGTATCCCAACAATAAGCTGATCACATACAGTTCCACTTCTGGGACCCCAGTGATCAGTTAAATTCTGTGAAGGAACCTGATTGCAAGTACACAATTCCCCTGCAGCGCCACCACAGGAGAAATAAAGTATTACACTTTTTGTATTGGAATCAATGGGCTGTCTGTATAATGAATGGATGTTCCAGGTCCTCCAGTGCAAGAGATGCCTTTAGTGGCCGCTCTCCACCTTGGCCGATAGGAGGTGCCCCAGAAAATAAATGTGAAGCTATAACAGAAATATTTTACATATTTTAATTCTTTTTTGAAATTCAGATGCCCCATGGTGCGGCCATTGCAAGGAGCTGGCCCCAAAATATAGTAAAGCTGCAGAAGACCTGAAGGAACAGACATCAGAGGCTCGTCTCGCCAAAGTGGACGCCACCGAAGACAAAGATCTCGCCAATGAGTTTGGTGTCAATGGATATCCTACATTAAAGTTCTTCCAAAATGGAAACAGAACTGGTCACATTGATTATGGAGGTAACAATAAAATCTGACCCATAACTAATAAAAATGATGTCACCGATGTGAGATAGATACGATATTCCATGATTTTAGATCGGTCTGGTCATACTAGTCGTAAAATATTTTAAAAAAATATTAAAATGTTACTTACCTTGTAGGCAGGAGAGACACTGAGGGCTTTGTCAGATGGATGCTGAGGAGGATGGAACCCGCAGCCGTGGTGGTTGAGACAGTATCAGCCGCTGAGGAGTTCATCAAATCTCATGAACATACTGTGATTGGTTTCTTCAAGGTAAAAGATACAGTCCCATGCATGGGCGTAGCTTTAGGTGATGCAAAGGTAGCACCAGGTCCTAGTGGGTGCCTGAGGGGACCCTCAGCTACATAAAAAGACTTGAGCATAATCAATGATACATGGTTGGTAGGGGCCGTTACAGATTTTGCACTGGTGCCTAGGAGCTTCTAGTTAGGCCTCTGGCCCCATGCAGTTCAATGTTAGCACCACCCTCTTGAAGTATCTTGAAGGCCCAGAGATCTCCAGCTTGGAAGAGCTTTGTGGAACCCTTCAGTCTAGACATCAGTGGAGATCTCATCTCAGGAACCCCAACTAATGAGATCTCCTGATATGTCTCAATGACATATCGTATTCTATGGAACGGTGAACTTGCCCTTGAATCCTCCACCAAGTAGATCTGATGGAAACCCCAAGGCTGAGATGACACAGTAGATCTTATTGTGTTATGAGCAGTCCTGGTCGGTGGTTTCTATAGACAGTCCTGAGAATCTATGTCTGTATCACCTGAGGTTGACTTTACCCATCTCAACTTTTTGATGATTTTATTTTTGTAATTCTCCAGGATCCTGAGGACGCTGACCTGAAAATATTCAATGAGGTTGCATCAAACACTGAAGACTTCAACTTTGCGATTGCTCATAAAGAAGAAATACTCAAGAAATACGGAGTTACTAAAGACAGCGTCATCTTTTTCAAGAGTGTACGAGCTCGTCCTTCATACATTATGTCTTGTTGGGAATAATTACTGTATATTGAGCTTCAGTTTTGGGGTTTTGTTGGGATTTAAATATTTGGGTCTTAGTTTTGGGTTCTTCATGGTCTTGATGGGAACTCTTTTGGGACCACTATGATTTAATGACTGGTGTTCTCCATCCAATGCTTCACAAAGACGGGAGGTTGTACATTACCATCGATTTGGTACAATATATATGACTTTTTGCTTTTTTATTTCCTTTTTAAATAGCCTGAAGGGAAATACGAGTACAAAGGAGATGAGGATCTGGGTTTCGACAAAGAGGAGCTTGTTAGGTTCCTTATGGTCAACAGCATGGATCTGGTCACAGAATACAACGATCAGGTATATGAAGGCTTTAGAGTTCTGTAACAAATTGCTATACAAAAGTCTTCTGCAGCCAAAGTAAAGTTGGTCATTGATGAGACTTTCCCCACAAGCTCATGTCTATGAGGACAGCTCAACTTCTTCAATGCTTTTTTGAAGGTTTTTGTCCTTAAAGGGGCTGTCTTGTTTAGAAAACCCATTTTCATCCTGATTTAATAGAGAGGGGTCCCTCTTTGAGGAGCTTCATCAACCGGCCAGAGTGAAGAGCGGCGACAACTAGCGTCTATCACTCTGGAGGACCTGGTACGTCGTGCATTACCTGGATAGCCCATTGATTTCAATACTTCTTTTCTCCTGTGGTGGCACTGCAGGGAAATTGAACACTTGCCACTCTATCCCCCACAGATTACTGCAGATCATTGGGGGACCCTTTTAACAAAAAGATTGCCCAAATCAGAGAACCCCTTTAGGTTTAGTGCTACTACTGTTGATATTAAGCGATATATTAAAGGGGGTTCTCATCACAAAGAACCCCTTTCATATGGGCACCGGTGCGGCGATCGGCTGATCACCCTGTATCTTGCTCCCGACACTCCCCCTGCAAACAGCTGATTTTGCTGCGGCCAGCCACGCACCTCCCCCTGCAGAGGAAATTTAGTATTACATTGCAGCTCTCTGTTCTGGCTCGAAGAACGGGTCCCGAGCAAGGTACCCCCTCGTTGACAGCCATATGCCCTTATAGGACATATGGACAGGAGTGATCTTCATGAGACAACCCCTTTGAAAAACTGAATCTCAATGCAAGTTTCTTGTAGGCAAAATAATTAAATTTGACTGCATCAACATTACAACAGATGATTTTGAATATTTTCAATTTTTTAAATTGATGTAAAAAAAATATTCTTCTTTTATGTGTATTTTTTTTATTTTTTTAAATATATATATTTTTTAAAATTAACAGACGTCAGAAAAAATCTTCGCAGCCAAGATTCCCAACCACTTATTACTATTTATTAATAAAACCATTGAAGATCAACTTCAACTCCTGGAGAACTTCCGACAGGCAGCACCGGATTTCAAAGGAAAGGTAAGGACTCATCCGCTGACCTAATAAAGTCACACATTACAGTTTGGCATGGGAAGATTCTGGGCCCTATTCGGCTATGATGACATCATACAGGGGGTCCCCTTTTGGCACTCCCCCTAGTAGTCAAAACAGCTCCCGCTCTAGAGGACTCAACGCACCAATGTCATGTATAGTTGACCATTCATGGTCTCTATGTAATACCACATACGTAGGCGAGAGAGAACGCCTGATCGCTGGGTGTTGGCAAAGCAGGACTTGGGATGAACAACTTCCTTCCAGTGACCACTTCAACGAGTGTAGACACATGTATGAAACCGGTGGTCACCCAGACAAGAACAGAAGATGCTGCTAGGCAACCTGAACTCACTTAACCAGCAAAACGTATGGAGTGGGGGCTACAGGAAGAGAAATAACTAACCCTAATCCTTGAGCGTACCAAAGTATATATTACCGATGCTATGTGTATGCAATTACCGCAATGGAGTTTTCCTTTAATTTTTTGAAAAATTTTCACTTTTTTTATCCTACAGATCCTATTTGTGGTAATTAATTCCGATGGGCCTCATTCAGGGGTTCTGGAGTACTTTGGACTCACTAACGCAGATATTCCCACCATCCGTTTGATCAACATTGAGCAGGTGAAGAAGTTTATCTTCAATAACGACATAATAACGGCCGAGACCGTCAAAGAATTTTGCCAGGCGGTGCTGGATGGTAAACTAAAGGTACCGATAACGATTACAAGAATCATGAGATTTGAGATTTTCCGCTCCAGAATCCCGTATAATTATTTTTCGCTGATTATTATACGTTTCTTGCTTTGAATTTAGCAAAATCTGTTAAGTGAAGAAATTCCCGAAGACTGGGATAAGAAGCCTGTTAAAGTTCTCGTTGGCAAGAACTTCGAAAACGTCGCGTACGACGAGACGAAGAACGTTTTTGTAGAATTCTGTAAGTACATAAGAAACATCCACCATCAGAATGGTTGTCCTCTTGCTGGCAAACTACCGAAGAATTGCCTAGAATAATCAGTTTGGCACTTTCCTTAAAGTATTTGAACACCATTTCACATTTCCAGCATCTATTATGCTCCAGAGCTGTATTCACACTTCTGCTGGTTGTTATTAAAAACAGTATTATTTCCTTTCCGCTAGACCAAAGCTGTAAGATAAACTTGATGGAAAGCGATTTCTGGTTAACCCATGTAACTCTCCTGTTGTAGACGCGCCTTGGTGTACTCACTGTAAGGAGCTGGAACCCATTTGGGAGGAGCTTGGCGAAAAATACAAGGACCATGAAAATGTCATCATCGCTAAAATAGATGGCACCGCAAATGAAATTGATGGGCTGAGAGTAAGAGGTTACCCGAACCTGAGGTTCTTCCCTGCAGGACCAGGCCGAAAGGTTAGATGTGTATGAGCACCAATCAACATCAATCTTATAATGCAGTTAATAGCCTAAATTATGGTAATATATAGCAAGCTCCGCCTACAATCCCCGTCACGGCGTAGTCAACAAAATGTACAAATCACCATCTCTAAAATAAATGACAACTAAAACATAATGAAGATTAATTTCAAAGCTCATATCTGCCGTGTAGAAAAAAATATATGTATGTTACTATCTGGATACCATCAGCAAGCCAAGTAGCTGCTGTTGATTTTACTACTTAGGACTTGTGTGAATAAATAAAAAATAAATAGAATAAAAAAAACAGGCTCTTTAACACACACACACACACACACACACACACACACACACAATCACAATTATTAACACAGATTCACCCATGTGCACTCAGAGTACTATACAGACATTACAGATCCGTCAACAGCAGCTTGTTGACAGATTCTAGGTAGATGTTTTGCAAAACTGCACTAAGTAAGGCTTTGTTGACATCTGCATTGTAGGCGCAGTTAAGGGCCCCAGTCACAGTTCCCGCAGGGATTACTGGAAATTTCCAGAGACAATAGCGCAGCATGCTGCGCTATTGTGTCCGCTAAAATCATGGACTCCCCAGCGGAAAGCCGACTGAACCCATTAAAGTCAATGGGTTCTGTCGGCGTCCGTTGCATCAATTATTCCCTTGTTCTGCTCCTCTGATGGAGCAGAACGGCGGAATATCACAAAGCAGGTGTGAACAGAGCCTTAAAAATAGGAAAAAAAAGGTAATAGATATCAAAGCAGCTGTATTATATATTCCCAGTGTAATCACCCAAAGACAGAACAAGCGACGTTTAAGTTAAATATATTGTGAAAATACATGTAAAAACATTCATTATATAAAAATATGCAGATTTCTACTGTGACCAACGAAAAATGAATTTACATATTCCAGAATTTTGCATTTTAAATCCGCACCTGTGCATTTTCAGGTGAATGACGTACAATTTAAGTGACAATTTTTATTTTGTATGCAGATGATTGAGTACACGAAGAATAGGACCCTGGAACTCTTCACCAAATTTATTGACAGCGGTGGCGAGCTGCCCGTGGATGAAGAGGAAAAGGTTGGTATTTTTTTTTTCCGGCATTCAATAGAAATAAAAATACCAAAAAAATTACAAAAAAAATATCTAAACCAACTTTTTGCGTCTACAGATAATAGAAGATTTGAAAGCAGATCAACAAAAAGATATTAAAGTGGAAGACGACACTCCAGAGAAGTCGAAAGATGAATTGTAGTCATGTGACCGAAACACACCAAGTAACTTTTTGCAATACTAATGGACATTGTGGCCGTCCAGTTGAGCAAAAATGTCACAGAAATTTAAACGTTTACCGATTTATAAGCCTAAAACAAATAAGTGTTTTTACAGTACGGAGATTTATTTATCTATTATCCAGTTTGTTTGTTTTTTTAAATTGAAGGCTTCCAACAATACAAAAAGTAAAAATATAAAATGCTCCAAAAACCCTCCGAATTGAATTTTTTTAAAAATCTTGACATCTTAAAAACGCTGATATGCAAAAAAATTTTCCTCTACCCCATAAAATGCATGAAGTTGAGCACCATATTACTCAGACATTTCTTAAAGGACAAGTCCAGGCAAACGGATACGCAGGGCCTGGGAGGGGCGGAGCAAGACACAGGGATTCATCACAACATCAGAAAGAATGCCCTGGTCATACTCCAAGCGTAACACTATCAATTCTATCTGGAGCGCTCCTTTAATTGTAATTTTTTTGAGGTTCTGTTCACACGATGTATATCTGGTGTATACAGCTGGAAACGCTCCTGACACGTAGGCCATATCCATAGACTTCTATTGCCCATCATATGCCAAAAAAAATCCTATTGGCGTAAGCGGCGGTATCATTATTTTTCTATGCTTTTCAGAGATATACTCGTCCTTTTCAATGAATTGGAATATCAGAGAGTTCATTTATTTCAGTAATTCAATTCAGAAAGTGTCTCTCGTATATTCTATAGATTCATTACACGGAGGGATGTATTTCCAGCATTTTTTCTTTTAATGTTGATGATTATGGTAACCCTCAGGGTATGTTCACACGGCTTATTTACGGACGTAATTTTGGCGTTTTCCTCCTCGATTTACATCCGAAAATGCGGCTCGATAGCGTCGGCAAACATCTGCCCATTCATTTGAATGGGTCTTACGATGTTCTGTGCCGACGGTCATTTTTTTTTACGCCCCGCTGTCAAAAGGCGGGGCGTAAAAAAAGACACCCGCGTCAAAGAAGTGCCTGTCACTTCTTCAGACGTAAATGGAGCAGTTTTCCATTGACTCCATGGAAAAACAGCTCCGTTTACGTCCGTAATTGACGCAGCGAAAAAGCGCCTCAACATGCCATGACGGCTGAAATTACGGAGCTGTTTTCTCCTGAAAACAGCCCCGTAATTTCAGCCGTTACGGACGCTGCCATGTGAACATACCCTTAGGGCATGTGCACACGAGGGAATTACGTCCGTAATTGACGGACGTATTTCGACCGCAAGTACCGGACCGAACACAGTGCAGGGAGCTTATGTACGACGCTAGGAGTCCCAGCCTCGCTGCAGGACAACTGTCCCGTACTGGAAACAGGATTACAGTTCGGTCCGGTACTTACGGCCGAAATACGTCCGTTAATTACGGACGTAATTCTCTCGTGTGCACATACCCTTAATGAAAAGCCAAAATTTAGTGTCTCAGAAAATAAGATTCTATAAGCCCAATTTCAAAAATGATTTTTAATACCGAAATGTCGTCCTACTGAGAAGTCTGTCCAGTATCTGCCCTCAATACTTGGTCGTGGCTCCGACTGCATGAATTACTGCATCAATGCAGCGTGGCATGGAGGTGGTCAGCCTGTGGCACTGCTGAGGTGTTACCAATGCGGCGTGGCATGGAGGCGATCAGCCTGTGGCACTGCTGAGGTGTTATCAATGCGGCGTGGCATGGGGCGATCAGCCTGTGGCACTGCTGAGGTGTTATCAATGCAGCGTGGCATGGAGGTGATCAGCCTGTGGCACTGCTGAGGTGTTATCAATGCTGCGTGGCATGGGGGCGATCAGCCTGTGGCACTGCTGAGGTGTTATCAATGTGGCGTGGCATGGAGGCGATCAGCCTGTGGCACTGCTGAGATGTTATCAATGCAGCGTGGCATGGGGGTGATCAGCCTGTGGCACTGCTGAGGTGTTAATGCGGCGTGGCATGAAGGCGATCAGACTGTGGCACTGCTGAGGTGTTATTAATGCGGCGTGGCATGGAGGTGATCAGTCTGTGGCACTCCTGAGGTGTTATGCAGCCCAGGTTGCTTTGATATCGGCCTTCAGCTCGTCTGCATTGTTGGGTCTGGGGTCTCATCTTCCTCTTGACAATACCCTTTAGATTCTCTATGGGGTTTAGGTCGGGTGAGTTTGCTGGCAATGATTCTATGGTTATTACACCAGGTATTGGTACTGTTGGCAGTGTGGGCAGGTGCCAAGTCGTGCTGGAAAATTAAATCACCATCTCCATAAAGCTGTCAGCAGAGGGAAGCATGAAGAGCTGGGAAATGTCCTGTAGATGCTGCGCTGACTCTGGACCTGATATAACACAGTGACCGGCACCAGCAGATGACACGGCCCCCAAACCATCACTGACTGCGGACACTTCACACCGGAGCGCAGGGCACTTGGACTGACGCCTCTCCGCTCTCCCTCCAGACTCCGGGACCTTCCAGATGAAATGCAAAATTTACTTCCACCTGATAACAGGACTGTGGACACGGAGCAGCAGACCCGTCCTGGTAAAGACTTAGGAAACCTTTGCGGGTGTTTTGTGTTGATTCGCTGATTAGAGCGTCACCAGGAGGCGACAAGCTGCAACTAACACCCAATATTCTCATTTTCTGAGACACTAAATTTAGGTTTTTCAGCAACTGTTCCCATAATCAACATTAAAAGAAAAAATGCTGGAAATAGATCCCTCTGTGTGTAATGAATCTATAGAATATACGAGAGACACTTCTTGAATTGAATTACTGAAATAAATTAACTTTTTGATATTCTAATTAGTTGAGAAGGACCAGTATATACACACACAAATTTTTTTTTATTTTTTTTTGTTGTGATAGTCAATGGACAACCTTTTCAATGTGGACAGAGCCTGAAATGACAAAATGAAGGCTTTTTTCACATCCGAACTAAGTATTTCCTTTCTCCTATTCCATCACAGGAACAGGACGGAAAAAAAAACGGAAATGCTGAAGCCATTGCATCAGGGACAATAACGGCACCCAATGAAACCCATTGACTGAGTTCTGTTGGGTTTCCACAAAGGCGTCCGTCTTACCGAAAGAAATAGCGCTGCATGCCGCCCTATTTCTTCCACCATTAATCATTGGAACTGCGACCAAGACCCATAACGAGACCTCTGACGCAGATGTGAACAGAGCCTAATATAGAGAAGAAGAAACAGTCTGGGAAACTTAAATCTGTGCTTTAAAAAGTTACTACAAAGTATATAACACAGAATATCAATGGCTGTAACCCCAGCATCGGTAGATAAAGTTACAACATACAAAAAACACAACAGGCACGAGTACATATGACATTATTTTATTGATCTCCAAGTACCTTTTAAAAAAATTTACAAGACATTATCTGTGGGGTTTTGATCAGCGACCGGTGTGTTCAGGAAAGCTGCTGGATTTATTTATTTTTTGCTAAAGACAATGTACATATTTACAAAGGAAACCTCTAGAAAAAGTGAAAAACATGAATAAAAAAACCTTACACATCCCCTGGATAAAAAGCATTATGTTGAAGATTCATTGAAGTACATTTCAAGGCACTCTGTGACATACTAAGTAGACGAAACGCGTTACACTCAGATACACGTGTAGAATAGATATTTCCCCCACAGACATAGCACAAATGACATTTTCAGCAAAAATTCTGCGGCTAACATAACATACTTTGGCTTTAAATCTGATGTATTCTAACGTACGGATTATAACAAAGCAAAAGAGGTATGTTAAAAAAAAAAAAGTGAGCCATACATATTTTCTATTATCTAAACTAATTTATGTACGTCCAAAAGTTAAAAAAAAAATAAAAAAATTGGAAAATAAAAATGACTGATATGACCACAATGATCGTATTAAGTTAGAGAAAAAAAGAAACTGGTTAAAAGGCCACTAAAAATAAAAATGGAGAGCCACATTGAGTCAATGGGTTGTCAAATGTATTCTAGGAAAAAAAAAAAAGTAACTATAATGACATCCCATTAGATACAAAAATCTGTAAAAAAAACACAAAATTAAAAAAAGAAAAAAATTACACATTTTTTTTTACAGTATACATGAAGAATTTCAATCCAATTTATAAGATTCAAATTTTATTATTTCTCAAAAACAGGTTAAGAAAAATATAATTACCAACGTATCTATTTTTATCTTATTCACATTTAGCTTTAAATTTGATTCAGGAAATAAAAATGTAAAAAAAATAAAAAAAAATAAAAAAAAAAAACATTTTACATTTTTACATGGAAACATGTATTTTTGCTACTTGAATCTAGACCAAAAAAAACAAATAAAATAAGTTGTGTTTTTTTTGCCATAAACAAAAAAGAAAAAAAAAAAAGGTAACATTTAGATTCTTACAATACTTATACATCCATTTACATAATAAAAATTCTCCTTGGGTAGGTTCATCTTTTTTAAGATTTATGTACAGGACCTCTGAAACACAGTAGAGGGATAATTTATATACTGTAAAAATAACCTACTCTATGGACGTGACTCGAACAGAATATCTGCAACCCCCAAAATAAAGCAGTGGAAATTTACAAAGAACATGCAATATATATATTATACTATATAATATTAGAAAACATAATATACACAAAATAGTTTCAATTCACAATTGTATTTAATGAACAGAATTTTACACGAACCTTCTTTGAAAATATTCTACATCTGTGGCGCTGGATACAAATAAGGCCGCTTTCAATAACTTGCAAAAAATGCTTATGACAAATTCCATTTACATTAAAGCACCATTTTTTTTTTTTTTTTTAATACTCTTGTACGGTCATAAGTAGCCCCTTTAATCAAAGGGATATCGCATTTTCATTGTGGCGTTTAGGTTGCACAAGATTTAATTGACGAATTTTGCTGTAAAAAAAAAAAAAAAAAAAAAAAAAAAAAATGGAAACAATTTCTAGAAGTTGAAGTTTGGTACAATGTATCATGATGAACTGGCAACATAACTTTAAACTGCCATGTAGGCCTAAAAAGAATAATGCTCTAGGTTTTTTTTTGTTTTTTTTTTAAGATGGATTGCCCATAATTCAGAAGTTTTAAAACTGCTTTTGGTGCCCATAAAATGCAAAAAAAGTTTTTTTAAGAAATTAAAAACACAAATAAACCAAAAACGCTCCTAAATACTTCATGGTCCCGGATCCTGTGGCAATCCAAAACTATTATGGATTTATTTTTTGGCCCAGGTACATTGTGGAATTGCTTTTTAGCCTACAATTTCGACAGTTTTTTTTATAGGGGGAAAAAAAAAATTTTTTTTTTTATTTTTTCAAATTATCGATAATTTCTAACAAATTAACGTCATGGCGCCTCGCATTCACTAGACATTTTTAATTAGGTTATTTTCAATGAACCTATTTAGCAGATGGTAAAAATAGTGACTTTTTGGAGAAACCACATTTTTATTTGGCACAATTAATAATTAAAAAAAAAATCTTTCAAAAATAAAAAACAAAAATTTTTTTAATTATATTTTATTTACTTTAGAGGGAAACTTTGTTACTTCTATGCCAAGCCTAATGATTTCGGCACAGGGGCACTTCCCACAATGCAACACTGATAAGAGACGAAAATACCGATATATATTTATATTAAAATAACGATCTGTGTTTTTCTAACACCAACTTTATTACAGAAAAAATGACACCGGCCCAAAACAGGAAAAACTAAAATTTGCTGCATTAAAAATGTGGTCCAAAAAAAAAATAATTTTTTTTTCTCCTAAACAAGTTTATAAGATGTACTGGAAGTAATAGGCCTAGGCAACTCTCCTGCACTCATTTTAGAGTTCATTATTTTGTGCTCCAGTCCCAACAAGAGCTGCATTTAGAATTCTGCTGCTTGCCCTGTTGCGATTTATACCGTGACCTCATAGTTAGAACTTTCATCGGAACTCACACAAAGCACTGGTCTCTGGGAAAAAAGGAAACTAGCAAAGTTTTGAGTGCAGCTCTTGTTGTTACTGGAGTAAAAGACACTCAAGACCAGTACGAGACAACTACATGCAGTGTAAATTTAATTTTTAAGCTGCAAAATATTGTTTTAAAAAAAAAAAGTTGAGGATCCCTCTAGGGCGGCGTCTCTCCTAAATTGGAATTGGAGACTATCTACAAAAGTTGACAGATTATTGTGACTAGTCAGATATACAATATCTATATATTTTTTATTGTCCACATTTGGGCAAGACTAAAAATAAATGCTACAGTAATTTTTGCTTTATATCTCATCCCCGCACGTCGCATGTCGGCGGAAGGAGCGCAGAACATACCCTTTAGATGATCGCTGACCCAATGAGACGCAATAACCGTAATTCCTGTAATCAGCAGTAACTGCACCAAGACAAAGAGAGTCTCTAGACATAAATAGATCAATTTAATATAATAAAGAAAAAAAATATATATATATATATAATAATTTGTATTTCTAATTTTCAAAAAGATCCAAAAACAGGCGTAATCTTTTTAAGAAGGTTTGTTAAAATAGCCAGACACGATCATACATTTTATGTACCAACATTGCCTAGATCTTGGCTCGGCGTGCTTTAACCAAAACTCATTCAAAAGCAAATCAATGTGACTGCAGAGCCAATAAAAAAAAAAAAAAAAAAAAAATGTGAAAAATGGTGCGGGGATGGTAAATGGTGGAAATGAATGTTCAAACGTAAACAAAAAAAATGTGAAAAATAAATTTGCAGATGGTTCCGCTCTTCTTGCGTTACTAGTGACCTCACAAGATGACGTATGTCTGGTGACCTCAGCACCGGCGTCTGAATGTACATAAGAGCACTGTGATGTGATGGTGGAAATTCTCTTCCCGTTTATTTCAAGGTATCAAAAATACGCAGCTTTGATAGACACGGTTCTGTTACAATCTATAGATGAACTGAACACCGCTACATTATACAAACTACTCTCACTCTCTCCGGGGAGGGGCCGCGTGGGCGCGTCTGGCGGTTACGTCTTGGACAGCCCCTCGGCTTGTAGTCGGGAGACTCCTTTACTGTCATTTTTTTTTTTGTAGGTACCGGTACCACGAAGTATCACAGCGAGGAGAGCGCAGTGATGTCCCCCTTTCCAGCATATATTAGATCAAGGCTTCTTTCCGTCCTCTTCGCACTTTTCCTTGTGAAAGTTTAGTCAATTTTTTCCACTTTCCCGATAATTTTTTCTTCATAAATGGGTAAAATAGATTCATCATCTCGCACTTCCTCGAATACCACTCCACAATCAAACTCATCGCTTACTTTCTTAAAGTAATACCTAGAATAGAAGGAGACAGAGTTAACCTCGATGGTTTCTGTAAAGTGTGACCCCGACTGATCGCTACAGGGTGTGGAGTCCATTGGGCTTTTAGTGCAGAAATATCCTCATTGTCAACGCATGCACCCCATTCATTTTCTACGGCACTGCCGGAGATAGCCAAGTGCTTGTGATCGGTGGGGATCTCAGCGGTCGGACCCCCACTGATCAGCAGGTTATCACCTATCCCGTGGTTAGGGGATAACATTTAATCTTGGAACAACCCCTTAAAATGGGCATAGTATGTGGTAGGGATCGGTGGGTTCCAGCTTATGGACCCCCCAACAATGCCAGTTGGGTAGAAGAAGTGGAGGAAACCTTTAAAGGATAGTTCCACCAATTATAGGGTGCAGCAGACACAAGAGCGGATCCACGGCCCGAGAGCCAACATGAAACCAGAAGAATTATGAATGCAGCTCTGGGCTACATGACGCAACGCAAAATCAGTAGAAAATATTTGTAAACTTTCTAAACATTATAATGGTATGAGTAAGGGGTTATTCCCATCACAGAACACCACTAGGATATGCAATCATTAAGATCGTTGTGATCAGACTGTAGGATCCTCAGCGATCCTGATCTTCCCTGCATAGCCAAGTTGCCAGCCACCGGCTGTGCGGAGAACAGCAGGCCAGCTTCCTTCAAATGAATAGGCCACCGCTGTGCAAGGAAAAACTTTGGAGGGATGGGCAGGGGTCCTGGCAGTCGGACCCGCACCGATGAGAAAAGTAATGGCATTTCTAGTGAAGTCCAGTTGGGAATAACCAAGGTCCCCATGTACAGACTGCCAGTATAAAATCTTTACCTGTAATTTCCTTTCTTCGTAAGCAGCTCCTTGAATTGCCCCAGGGTCACCACTCGACCTTTCACCAGGGTCCTGTAGGGAATTGGTTCTCCACAGAAATAATAAGCCACGACGACATTATCGCCAGGTCCGGAGCTTCTTCCTTCTTTCTTCTGTGGCTTAAGCCTGGCATAGAAATAAACGAGTTGAAGGGTTAATTGGTGGCCAAAAGCGCGTGGTACAAAATGCGGAGGGTAGGCACGACTATTCCAGAGTTTTTGCAGTCTGAAATTGAGCCGAGCGTGAATGTGTATGAGGGGGGGGGGGGGGGGGGTCGGGAGGAAACGATTGTTTGGGCGCCAGCTATAAAAGTGTCTGGGCAGCTTTAGGCAATGCGCCACCTAATCACCGTAACCATATGGAGACCGGGATTAGGATTTAATACCAGGGAAGTAAATAAACCAGACTTTTTGCTGTCAGCCAGTGAGTGCGGGCGTCATGGCTTCTATTACAGGAACGATGACGGATACAGGGTGCCGGGCTTTGCCAGACTGGTGGCCTCTCTCTCTCGCTGTGTAGACATCGGGTCCTGGTAATATTAGGTAGAGAAATGCTGACAGTAGGAAAATGTCGCCGCTCAAAATACGGATCTGCAGATCGTGCCGCTAGTTCACTTGAGCCGGCACCGGGTGTATGCGGGCTCTAGGGCGACATTCAGTGGTGCCAGCCGTCTACCCCTCCCTAGGCTTGACGAGAACTTGTTTATCCAGTTCACTATGGGGTCAATTGTTTTCCTGATTTAAACAGATTTCATAACTGCTTAGGAGACGTCTTTATACAATGAATATTCTTTAATTGATCGTTATTTGTATCATTAATAAAAAAAACTATAATCTTAATAAACCTTAATCTCAATTACTCTTGCAGTTCCCATGCCAAATTTGGCCTGGTGCTGGCACAGAAGTGAGAAAAGCCCACACCTAAAAGGGGTATTACAGGAAGTGATGACATGCCATTCCATCCATGTGACCGCTGCAGCCAATCACCGGCCTCAGCGGTGATGCTGGGAAGACCGGCGCCTCATCGTGGAGGCCGGTGATTGGCTGCAGTGGGCACAGGGATGAAATTGGACGTCATCACTGCCTATAAAAGTAACCAGACTGGTGGATGACACCAGTGCAGCGGTGCTGGATGTACCCGGTGAGGATGACTTATTTGCCTATTTTAGCACACCCCCTGCCTGCCGTCTGTTTTTTTTTTTTTAATGTCCAGGACAACCCCTTTAAAT
Source organism: Rhinoderma darwinii (assembly GCF_050947455.1). Lineage (NCBI taxonomy): Eukaryota > Metazoa > Chordata > Amphibia > Anura > Rhinodermatidae > Rhinoderma > Rhinoderma darwinii. The sequence continues at coordinate 140,237,428 of NC_134692.1, read as the reverse complement.
ACATAACGTATGCTCACAGACATCAACGCAGGACTGGAAAGTCCACATAAGAGCAGCTAAAAACCCCACACGTGTACAGATCCATCACTAGAAAGAATCTGACACATGAGCTGGAAAATGAACACAAAAACCTTGACTTATTCAAAGTGCGTGGGGGGGGAGTTCTGCGTGACACCCTCGTAGAAGATATTAGACTCTGTTCACATGCAGCGCTGTTTTTGTACGTCAATTTGACGGACATCTAGGCGGGTTCTGACGAAGACCCCATTGTACGTCAGTGGGGTCTGTCAATCCTGCTTTACCTATTGTAGTGTGAACAGAGCCTTACCTGAATCATTCCATCCTGCTATCAAAGGGTTCACCTAGATTTCCATCTTTCAGTTGAACGGCTCAATCATGTCTGACAAGTCCGGTTACTAAGAAGATCGTGCCTAACAACCAGTCTTCAGTTGGCTTGTCAAGAACAATCTCCCTAGCAACCAGTACTCCTCTCAGGGCTGACCTGTCATTAGGGAAGAAGGGGCTAAGAGGCTTTGCTAGCACTTAGGCCACGCTTCTCTCCATGCTCCTCTGACTTCTATATTAACCAGATTTTCCGAGCGGTAACAGAGAAATAAAAATTCCCTCATTTCATCGTGGGATCTGCGTGAAACATTCAGCAGCTAAAGACGTAGAGATGACTTTTTGGAAGGCTGCTGCGTACATCCTACGAGGGAGGAATGTTCCATTATTTGCTATTGTTTCTGTACGGTTGCTTGGATACACTACGCTGGCTGCAGAGGTGATGGGGCTGGGCACCCCCTGGCCCTGTATTTAGATTACTGCTCATGTTTCATCTTCATGTGAGGAAGAAATAAAAGACTGGAGGACGCGGTGATGGCAATGCATCCCTGACGGGACGGTCGAGGCGCACGGCACATCCTAAGAGAAGAGCGGACAGCATGGAAGGGTTAAACCCGCAGCTACAACAACATGGCTCTGCCAGCTGGGCAGCAGGCGAGAAGTGGCAGCGTGTTCTTAAAGGGGAACACACTGCTACTTCCCGCTCTGCCGGGACCCCCCGCAACAAGTGCTTACTTTCCCTGTATGCCATTGAAAGCAATAGGAATCTGTAAAATAGAGGGATGGTCCTAACAGGAGTACAAGTCCCATCATTTTGTCTCTTGTACCTCGGATGAGCACAATGCACTGGAAACCAAACCATAAACATACATCCTACTAATGCAAGCTGTAAAATGTTCAGAACAAAGAAGTCCTGTACGTCGGCCACACAAGGGAAAACTAAGAGGATTAACAATACGGGAGGCAGGACGAGGGGGTAACAAGTAACCGTCAGGAAGACGCACATAAAGGGGCCGCTACGTGAGGACGGGATTTAATCACTAGACAAACTGACACATGAAAAGAAGAGCGGCACATACTGTGACTCTGAGAGGTCCATGTCGGAGACCGCTGGTACCACATTCAGCAGTGGGATATACGGCGGCCTGATAGAGGAGCGCCCCCGCTGGATAACCTCTTGAACATACCTAGAGAACAACCCTCACAGATTAGAAAATGATCTATAACCGGTGACTCTCCAGCTGTTGAAAAACTACAACTCCCAGCATGCACCATATGGAGAGCCGCAGATTGGAGACCCCCGTTCTACAACCAACCATCCCGGCACCAACAGGACCAGCTCTGCTATATCTTTGTGAACATCCCGACCTATAACCCTATCAAATTAAGGCACGATTACGAGATATGAACCAATAGTGGTCAGCTCTAGGGTAGGGAACACACACCCGTATACTTATTTAACCCCTTCTGGAGTCCTTATACACTAATCCATAGAGAACAGGAAAGAAGCAAAACCTGCAGCATTTCTCTCCTGGATTTTTACACCTCAGAGGGAAGGGAGGTCAGCAGCAATCTAGAATATGATCTCTCTCCATCTATGGACTCCCTGAATGCACCAAAGACATATGGAGGTCCAGACTTATTGCTTAGTTGTGCTGTACCTCCAACTATGAACATCCCTATTGTGCAGATCTCAGGCAATTATATCCTGTGGAATTGCAATAAATGTCTGAAATTGAAATACCCCTTTAATGCAAGCTGTATAAACCCATATGCAATGAGCTCCCCCTGGTGGTGACTGCAGGCAGTGATTTGTATCACGCATCTATGGCTGTGTGAAGGGAAGCAGGGGATTTGGAGAACTCTCTCTCTCAAAAGTTTAGAGCTCCGATCACTATAAAGATATTTTGAAATTAATCCGAACAGAATTATCTTGGACCTTGTACATAATATTCAAGGATTGACATCCATGGCTACACAGCACATGCAGGGTGCACAACGATCGAATAAAAGACAACATGGATGACATGGAGAAGGAAGGTACTGAACTTAAAGGAACAGTGTCATCACAAATTATTTTTTTATATGTTAAAGATGTTAGTGCTTTATTAAAAACGTTTATATTCATTTGTGTGTTTGTGTTTTACTTTTTCTTATTTTTACACTTTTTCTTCCCTATGGGGGCTGCCATTTTTTGTTCCATTTCTGTGTGTGTCGATTAACGACACATACAGACATGGAATACGGCAGCCACAGTCCCATAGGGACTGCGAACGGCTCCCGTCCCATTGACTGCAGTGTACGGCGTCTGTGTGGGAACTGCGCATGCGCCGCTCCCACACAGTCCTATTCGAAATTGGCGCCGTCCGGCGCCATTTTCCTGTGGACCGGAAGTCACGGCCGGACAGTATTACTACTACTTCCGGTCGCAGCTTCCGGATTTGTGCACTTGCACCAGCGGCAGCAAACGGAGCGGACGGGCCGGAGGGAGCCGCGGCGGCAGGAGCAGGTAAGAGATTTCAATGTATGTTCGTGTTTGTGTGTGTTTACTACTGTATGTAAACCTACTACGCTGTGTGTTAGCTCAAAAAATGGCGACACACAGCGTAGGAGGTTACACCGTTCAAACCCCTCGTTTATCCCGGCACTAGCCAGGATAAAGGAGGGGGGGATGCTGAGAGCTCACTAGAGCGAGGGCTTTTAACCCAATGTTGCAATGCTGCAATTTTGGGAACAGCTCCATCTAGTGACCAAAAATGGGTAGTATTATAAATTAGAAATAATTTATAATATTACATGGACTCGTGCAAAAAAATAAAAAAAATTTGAACAATGTTTAATCACCCACACACTAAATGTTTAATTTTTTTTAAAAAAAACATGTTTTTCTGGCAACACATTCCCTTTAAAACATATGAACTACAACCCTGCAAATAATAGTCTCCCTACCTGCTTCCTATACAACCTATAATGTAAAGAAGAAAAAAAAAAATACATTCCTCCAGCCCGTCCATAGAAGCGCTAGAGAAATGTTATCAGGGGCCTAAACTTATTTCAACAAGTAATTTCCTGACGCATCCCCAAACCCTTGAAGGAGTTGTCCGGGCGTTTTACATCCTTAGGATAGGCCATCAATGGCAGATCGTTGGGGGACCAACTCCCTTCACCCCCGCCAACCAGCTGAGAGAAGAGGCTGCGGGGTTCTTCATCGTTTATCATGCACAGCGCTGTACACATCCGTAGCGGCTGTACCTGGGATTGCAGCTCCGTACCATTCACTTGAGTGGGATCAGAAACTGCAATCCCAGGCACAGCCGCTACATATGTGTACAGCGCTGTGCCTGTAAACCGGGGAAAGGCCACAGCGACTAATGCAGGTGATCGGCGGGGGTGTTGCGAGTTGGACCCCCACCGATCTGATATCAATGACATATCCCACAGGTAAGTCAGGGCATCCGACATTTCGACAAGACAAATAGGCCAAAAGCCTGATGCTGAACTACTGAGAGATTGTCAGGTGCAAGGTTATCATGTAGGCTTAAATAGTGGCAGTGATTATATATAGGAACCCACCTTATAGCGGTCGCCTTGTCGTGGCAGGCGGGCTTACACAATTTGATTAAAATGTGCGCCACGTTCCTCACTATTGTAAGTAGATTCAGCAGAAATGTATATTTATTTATTGTGATTAGGTGGCATTAGTGCTCGCAGAGTGCGGCGTGTGTGTGTGTGTGTGTGTGTGTGTGTGTGTGTGTGTGTGTGTGTGCGTGCGCGTCTCCTTTAAGAGAACTATTCTATTGCAGACAAAAATCTTCACAGAATAAAATCTTTACATATCTATAGTATAATATACACATACAATTTTATTCTTTCAAGCAAATGCAGATGCCAATTGTCAATAGTGTGTGTCCTGACACTTTCCAATCAGTGTTGAGTTTCAGAAGCCTCATTGACAAGAGGAACGCTAATTTCATACATTACCGATAACAATTAGGGTAATGTTCACACGCACTCCATTACGCCTACAAACATCTGCCCGTTGCTTTCAATGGGTTTTACGGTGTTCTGTTCCCACGAGGTGTCATTTTAAGAGTCGCTGTCAAAAGACGGCACGTAAAGAGACGCCCGCGTCAAAGCAGTGCAGGTCACTTCTTGGGACGTTTTTGGAGCCGTTTTTCATGGACTCCATTGAAAAACAGCTCCAATAACGTCTGTAAAATACGTAGCGAAAAAACGCGAGTACTTGCAAAAACTTCTGAAAATAAGGAGCGGTTTTCAGGCGAAAACAGCTCCGTAATTTCAGACGTATTTTGCTACTGCGTGTGAACATACCCTAACAGAGGAACGGCACAAGTCTTAAGAAAAGGTGCCACAGTATTTGATGGGGAAATACTAGTATTTATTAAGACACGTCAGGAGAGCCGTTCGGTTCATCTTAATGGGGCTGTAATACTCCTGTGGTGTCGGCTGTGAGGAAATTGAAAACTTGCTACCAGGGATCTACACAGATTACAGCCGATCACTGGGGACTCCAGCCGCAGGACACCCCATGGTCAGCTAATCAATAAGGCATCTTATAACAAAGACGGGATGGTCCAATGTGGACGACCCTTTAAAAGTATCCTGTGTTCCCTGCCTGTTGGTTTTATGGGTTGCGATCTATACCTGTAATTGCAGCACCCCCATATAACTGGCGGCTCCGGTACATAACGTTATACAGCAGAATATCGGATAAAGCAGTACGTTTCTGATACCTTTGCTTCACTTGCGCTTTTCCAGCTTTTCTCTCCTCCTCTTCCAGCCGCCGGCGTGCCTCTTCCAGCTGCGTCAGTGGATTGGGGGCAGGATTGGGTGGCATGGTGGGGTCTTGGACAAAGGGGTGAGAGGGCTGCACCACGTTGCGTAGCTGAGCACTGACCCAAGGATGGACCGCGCCAGGTCGTTCTATGGAAAGCGGTCTAGGCACATCATGAGTGGATTGCTTCTTGGCACCTGATGAGCTGTAAGTAGAATTGTAAGAATCCCGTTACCTCAAGGTTATCAGATCCTAAAGCTAAAATGTGAATCAGCAGGTGAATCATAGTTATAACCGGTATCCTATGAAGCTTTATGACTACTGAAGTCCTAGCTCCGCTCACAATGACGTCACAGGTTAAATCTACATGAAATGCTGAGCAGCTTTGCTTTAGTACTGCTTATACTCCAGTCACACACAAAGCTGCAGTCACAAACCTGCTGAAATACATCCCACATTATGCAGATTTTAGGGCATGCCAAAAATCACACCCTCTGCAATGCCAAAGTCTGCAGCAGAAAATACTCTAATGCAGAATTAGTAGAATATTCTGGGGATTTTTTTCCTAAATCGTTAGGGCTTTGGCAAAAGTTTTCAAGAGACCACAAGCAGAACTCTGAACGCAGCTCTGGATGTGACTGAAGGATCAGGTTCGGTGGATCTTCACCCCTCAGGCTGGTCCAGATGGTGACATTTCAGGAGAACTTCCAGGCTGTGAGCCATCACTGACCTATGGACGGTTTTCTTGTGTCTGCTGATCTCTTTCTCCCCCTCCATTATCCACTGCATTATCTTCTGGTGTCGCTCCGCATCGTCCGGAACCACAGGCATCTCGTAGGTGGCACTTTCAAGCTTTCCAGAATCCACTTTCTTTGCATTTCTTTTGGCCAGCATGCTTACTTTACCACTGGAAGAACGGAGATGATGGGATATAAGTGACATGGAAAAATAAAATGCTGGAAATACGGACACAGCAATAAACGCGCGGCCTGTTCTGTAGGTTAAAGATCCACCCCTGGTCAATGTACAGCTAATAAGTCCGCAAAACCTTCCTTTACTTTTCTTGCAATAATCTTTCGTTAAAGGCTATGTAAACCTTGGATGGATTTTTTTTTTCTAAACAGGCCAGTCAGTGTGTTTGGTGTAACTTTATAATTAATTTATATTAAAAAAATTTAGTTTTACTTGTTTAGATACAGCTGCTTTATATAGAGACTGCAGAGCAGCTGTATCTAAACAAGTAAAATGAATTTTAAAGACGAATTAAAAGATTATACCAAATACTGACCTATTAAAAAAATAAAAAAAAAATAAATAATGCCCCTCAAAGCAATGTCTTATACTCCATTCACACCCAGAGCTGCATAAAGAATTCTGCTGGCTGCCAGGGAGCTGTAGCATTTCCGCAATCTGTTTACCGGCTTATTAGGCACAAAGTAATATACCTTAGCGGAGTAAATTATGGAAGCTCATCTAAGCTGACAGAAATCCGCAGCATCTCCAGCCCGAGTCTATCAAGGTATATAGAAATTCTCATAATACCAGTATTCAGACCAGCTCCCAATATCTACAGTAATTTGGTCTGGCACATGAGAAATACAAATACTGCATGCAGCTAGGTGAGAAATACAGCGGAGCCCCGAATATGGGTGTTAACTAAGGAAAGATGGGGTGAGAAATACAGACTGACAACTTTCGACCCGCAGCTACGTGTAAGAGCAAAGACGTTTTATGGAACACCCTTAAATTGTGGCAGACTTAAATGTTCAATTACTTTCTAATATACTTTATGTTATAATTCCTCACTATTTACAAGATATCTGTTAGCAGTCAGTGAATGGTAACATTCTTGTTTACATCCGTGGGATGGAAACCTGTACAGGCATAATACTTCTCACAGCTGAGGGCTTGATACAGTTGTAGGCGGCCTAAACAATCCTCTGTGAGCTAAACACAGCAGCACAAAACCCTTTCCTGTCCTAAGGATTTCGCTACAATGTATCAAGGCAGGTAATATGTACCAGCCTGGCGTTTACGGCCCAGTTCCGGTTTTTTGGCACTGATTTTGACGTGGAATCCGCGTCGGGATCAGCCACATGCTCTTTCTTGCTGCGGTTCCGTCTCTGCCTCCCATTGGTTTCAACTGGGAGGTCAGAGAAAGATGCAGAGAAAAAACGCAGTGAAAACCACGGCAAGGAAGCGCAGGTGGGTCAAAATCTGCCTCAATTTCTTTAGGAATTTTGAGTCAGATTTTTTCTGCCTGCCAAAAACTTCATGTGAACAGGGCCTAAGTTGCTCAGCTCACAGAGTTTTATCTAGACTGGATACAACTGTAGCAAACCCTCAATATAAGATAAGCTCTGTAGATAAAATAAATGATGCTTTCATTCACAGATAGCAAGCACAGATCTTGAAAATGGTTTTTGGGCAAAAACAATGTGTCATGTAAAAGAATTTCTTCAGGAAAGTCACAATACTTTCCAGATTCCCCAGTGACGTAGAGGCGGGTGCAGGGGAAACCATTTTTCTCATTCGATATTTATGGTGCTTACCTGTAGCCCAAAGAATCCATAGGATTGGGGGCCATTCCCATGCTCTCTGCATAATTGCGGGATTTGGTTGCATAGTTATGAGGGTCTACATTCCATGAGAAGTTGCCTTGCACTCTCTGTGTGGCCTCGGCCTCTATCAGATCTTTAGGTTTCACCCCGCTGTGGTGGTGAACGTGGTGATAGACATGCTTGTGGTGATGCATGTTGGACGCTTCTAATTTTGACCCGGACTTGGCGGAGTGCTTGCCGTGTCCAGTTTGCATTGTTCCCACAGGAAGGCCTTTGCTCAAGAGACCGTCTGGCGAGCGCGGCTTTGGGGAATGGCGACCAGGGCCTGGAGATTGGCATCCCGGTGTTTTCATGACACGTTGCACATGTTCGTCTAGAATGGATTCTGGATTTTCCTCGTGAGCGTCTCTGATCTGCATCCCAGCGCAACCCGTTTCAGAATATCGAGACCCGAAATGATGCACAGGCTGGCTTGAAGGCAATTTGTGGCTAACCATTGAAGGTGCAGAGGAGACGTCGGCATCATCCCCTTCTTCTTCCTATGACGGGAAAGGAAATGCAAGGAAAGATTTATATTAACACAGAATCCGATATCTTTACCAAAACTAAATATTCTATTAATCCCCCACAATGCACCTGACAATAAAACAGCATCTTGTGAGGACCCCTGAATGTGATGCACAATTATCTAAATATTGCATTCAAGGTGGCGAATCTTCAGTATTACACAGGGCTCTGTTCACATACACGCCTAACATTTCCATAGGGCCACATGTATGGTAAAATTGCCCTCTTAGCTTAGACTGGGTTGGTATACGTCTTATTGGTGTATAGAATAGGGCTGTAGACTACGCTGTATTTTTTACATTGGATTACAGCTACAAAAAAACAATATCAATAACTAAACTATATCCGTTTTCCTTTTTAGTTCGGAGTCCTATGGGTGTCGTATGGCCCTGTATAGTATATATTGTGGCATATGTTGGAGACTTCTGTCAGAGATCTATGTTGGAAGATTTAACCGCTATGTGAACAGAGCCCAATCCATAAACATCGTGTAATGAAAAGTTCTGCAACTTCCTTTATGGATTCTATGAACGCCTGTTATTTTGTGGGATTAGTTTGATGGTTTTATAGAAAGAAAAAAAATCTCTCAACGCATTATAAAAGTTCTGAAACTTCCTAATACACTTTCAGTATTAATTCCTTACCATTTTGAAGATCTCTGCTTGCAGTCATTAATTGTGAACATTTGTGTTATCAGAGGCTGAAACCCGTACAAACCTAAGGCCTCGTTCACATCTGTGTCGAGTTCCGTTCATGGGTTTCGTCAGACATCTCCGTCAGAGGAACCCAAGAACGGAAAGCCAAATGGAACCCATAGCTTCCGTCTGCATTACCGTTGATTTGAATGGTAATGCTTCCGAAGCAAATGGTTTCCGTTTGGTAAGGCTTCCGGTTTGTTTGTTTTCTGGCAACAATAGCATCGACTACGCTATTGTTCCAGCAAAAAAAAAAAACGAAACAGAATGGAAACCATTTGCAACGGAACCATTACCATTGAAATGAACGGTAATGCAGACTGAAGCTATGGGTTCCATTTGGATTTTCGTTCTTGGGTTCCTCTGACGAAACCGATGAACGGAACCCGACACAGATGTGAACGAGGCCTACTATGACTCAAGCTGCTACAATTGTATCCAATCTCTGGTATCTTGGAAGCTAAAACACCTGGATGCCAGGTGGCTACAATGTATCAGAGGTAAAAAACTCAGCACAGGATAAAGATTTATTTAGTTGACATATTTAGCACAGTATCAAAAAAAAAAAAACAAAAAAAAAAAACACATCGGCTGTGGGAATTATACAATCAGGACAGGCTTTTCGGCTTCTGAATATAAACCAGATGTATGTTAGAAAGTTGCACTATACAAGAATTAAGCTTTATTTTCCTAAAAAACAAACAAAAAAACGCTTTTGAAGAATGTCCGTTGCTAAATACAACTTCACCACTAGGTGGCGTCGTTGCAATACAAATTTACGGCATCAATCTGACCTTGTTGAACGAGTATTTTTTATTTAGTCTAATTGTTTGGGTCTAAACAATAAGGAAAGAGGGGGGGGGGGGAGCACAAAAGAGAACAATATTTATATGTCTGCAGACCGGTAACTGCATATTTAAGATTGCATAATACTGATTGAGCCTCGTGCACATCTGAAGAGGTTGTGTACCATGTAAATAATATATGAGCGCAGCCTTCACTATGCGATGTTAAAGGGCACCCCATCCAGCAGCGACAGAAAAGAGAAGGCCGTGTTCATACTAAGAGAACTGCTGTAATGCAGATGGAGCCACACAAGACTCCGCGGGTAGACCGGGCAGTTGGTACCAAATTATTCCTTGGCGTGTATAAAGTCTAAATATACGGCATTTATAATGTACGGGGACAAGTTGGCATTTAAAGCAACACTCACAGCTCTCACGCGTTTCAGTCGCTCCTCCAATTTCTGTTCCGCCTCACGGTCTCGGAGAACTCCCTCCAGGCGACTGATGAGCTCAGCAGCAAATTTTTCAGGATCGACGTGAATATCCTTTGGTATGTGATATGTACGCTGGGGAGACAATAAAAGGGTACACTGAACGGATCTGAACTATTGTCAATAAGGCTTCACCCCGAAACAAAGTTACAAACGCAATAGGAAGAGAAAAGCAAACGATGCCTGATAAGTGTGCGGACAAGCAAGTGGCCATGAACGAGCATGCCCCCTGAGTGGTGGACCCCCAACTATGACATCGATATGTCCTAATAGGGGTTAATCCGATGAGTTTCACTGTTGATTTTCGCTGCTTCTGGTCTTGTGAAAATCCACATTATAGGGCAGGTTCGGCGCTCCAGATCATCAGGCGCTCCAGATCCCGGATTAAAGGGATATCCTTGTTGTCCTACACCCCGACCCCCAATCCCCGACACTGCAGCAATCAATGTCCGCAGCAACCAATACAGACATGTGAAAACACCAAGAGGAGTCCGAATGTTCAAGCAGCTTTGTCAAGAACGAAATCTATTAACGAGGGGTGGGACAAATGATGTAAACGAATCCCAGAACGCACCAATCAGGCGTCGGACGACGAGTTATCGGATCTCCTGGAAAAGTTCCCTGCTTGTTGTAACATCAGCAGATTAATCCCCGGGTGCGGCTAAATTAGTGGTTACAGCTCTTTATAAACCTGTTCCCACACAAGACACGGCGCTGGTGAGGAGATTCTGATTTGCATGACTTTAATCAGGAAACCGGCAGCAAAGCTGAGGCCGGATCTGTCAGGATCAATTACCGGAGACCACGATATTTATTTATGATCACATCCTCTCCTGGAAACACGGGCTAATGCATTATACACGCCACAAATGAGGGACTAGAAGGGAGGGATTCATCAGCCGCCGTACGCGTTGGTTCTGCGGTGCAAACAAGGATTCTATGTAATCGGACAAGGAAAGGTAATCGTCAACTGCTGGACATAGACCAGAGACGGACCAATCCTCATACCAGGGTGCGGAGGATCAGCTGATCGCGTTATTAATAGGGAAAGTGGCTCCTGTCCCGTGCAGCATTACATAGCGCCAATCTGAATCAATGGGATGAGGCAAATCCTCCAGAGCCGAACGTCATAGTGGATTAGAGGGAGGTCCCGAGCAGGCGCCCCCTTCTATTACATCCATATGTCCTTTAAAAAGGAGTGGTCTTAGGACGACAACAACGGGCCATATTTTCATCATGGCGGAGGGGGGGGGTCTCCCCTGTAATAACGGAACAAGCGCATTCATGCATTACATGGAGAGCATTCGAGTGACCACTGCAGGGTAAAAGTATGACTAGACCATAACCGCTGACCACCAGGGGGCGAGAGAGGACTGACCTGCACTGACCGTTCTTCGTTAGAAGACGCCTGTGTGGGGCGGCTTCCATCAGCTAGGGGAGAGTTTCTACAAAGAACGGTTCTAAGGGCATGTTCACACGCAAAATCAAATGCTGCTGCAAATGACAAAGATGTTTCAAGGGAATTACAGCCCAAAACAGTTTTTTTTAAGGCTTTCTTTTGCAGTTTTGGGAGCGGTTTTTCAATTGACCCGATGAAAAACAGCTCCAGAAACAGCTCAAGTAGCGACAAACTACTTTTCATGGGCCGTTTTCTTAAAACAGCGGCGTAAAAAAACAACCCTGCATCTGAACTAAACGCAGTTTTTCCCATTGAATTCAATGGGCAGATGTTTGTAGGTGTTTAGCTAGTGTTTTTCACGTCACGCAACACGCCTGAAAACTCTGCGCGTGAACATACCGTAAATCTGGCGAACACCCCACTGAGCTCAATGAATGCTACCCACATGTTCTCCCCGCAGTAGCGGTCCACGCCCTTTTTGCAGCGGGTTTCTGCTCCGACCAATACAGAGGGGGTGTCCTAACGGGACGCATGGAAAGGAATAACCCCTTTACGGAAGATCTGTACGGTGGGGCACACATTCATGAAGCCTCGACAAACTCAACAACTCCCATCATGTAAACACCAGGACGTCTCTCTGTCCTTGTATGACAAACAAATCACCAACCTCTTACTGACTGGGGTTAGTGCACAGGTTTGCGTTCCAGTAAATGAACGACACCCAACAAGACGGAGACAAGATACCGGTCACGTGACTACAGAACGTGAGGATGGGCATCGCTCCAGATCTTTAATCGAGGAGGGGGCTGCTGAGTAACTGAGGGGGCAGGTTCTCCTTCCATTACTTACTGGAATGTGAGGTAGTGGCACACGTCCATTGGCTTTGGCACTTTCTTGCATTTCTCGGCGATGGTGCTTCCGTAGTCTATATGGTGGAATCCCATCGCTGTAATAGAGAGGAAACAAATCATCAATGTACGTCCACTCCCGAGAGGGGCAGAAAGGTCCGAAATAAACTCCTCCCAGACACAAAAACTAAAAAAAATGTCATAAAATAAATGAAGCCTAAATTAGCAGCGATGGAAGATACGGACTGCGGCACTTACACACTGCTGTCTGTTAGAGACATGGTATCTGCATCGCTTGACATGCTCTGCTGTTCGCTGTCGTTGGCGCTCGTGGCGGGTGCCATCGCATACCCAGAGTTGACATAGTAAGGGTTAACCGGCTCCCTCCACGTACCCGGCCTATTAGAAGTAAAAAAAAACAAATATATATCACAATCAGGTACATGTAACCATATGTACATTCTGTCTCGAGCGCTCTTTTAAAGGGGTATTCCTGCCATCACCAAGAGTACAACTCCTCCGCACCATGTATAGTGTGTCCTAATGTCACGTCCCATAAACAGCCGCTGATGGTCCCAAATATATAGAACTTCACGGGAAATATCTCTATCAGTGGTCCCCAACCTGAGGCTCTGCAAAACTACAACTCCTATCATGTCCGGGCAGCTGCAGGCCGGGAGTTGTAGTCTTTCAGCAGCCGCAGGTTGGGGGACCGGTGACGTTACACAGAAGAGAAGACGTGGGATCTCAGGAGATGTACAGGACGTTTACATTACTCATGGTCTATACTTTGTATCTTCACTTTCTCATCTCGACGTCATGGAAGTTTCCAGTCCGGATCACACGGAACCAACTGAAGATTCACCACAACAAGGAGCCATTTGATAGAACGAGACGAATATTTGGGGTGTTATTGATGAACGCAGCACTGTGGATGCCCAGATCTGCAGCGGGCACAGCGCCGAGTCCAGGACAAGTTCACACAGGCAGGTTTTGGGACACTTTTCTGTTGCAGTTTTATTTTTCTTGTAGAAATGCAGCAGCACCAGGATTGCATGGGATTTTTATAGGGAACATTCATTCTCTCTCGCATTTCTGCTGCATGTTCCCTCATCGACAACAATGGAAAAACGCAACAAAGAAAAGGGATTACAATCCTACAAATATTCAGGCCAGGGCTCCAAGGCGACTATTGGTTAGAGAACAGACAACCCCCCTCCAGATACCCTCTAAGGACATATGGACACCATAGAGGGGACCCCCGCTGAGCCAGAACAGCTCTATAGGACGTGAGGCATCCTTGAATCAAACACCCCAGTATAAAGGTCCCCTTTTACACCACCCAATATCGGCCGTAAAAACGGCCGCCGATCATCAAGACAGGTCATTGATCGGCGCTCGTTACCAACATCGCCCGCCGCCATACATTACCATCGTGTCGGCAGCGCGTATCCCCGTTTGCTGCAGACAACGATATTTTCGGCTGCATAAACGATACCATCAGCTGACGATCAAACATTTGCCCGATCTTTGGCCCGTGTAAAATGGCCTCAACGTAGATATCGCTAAAGATAAATGGTCACATATCCCCATCCGAATCTCATGAAACACCGGCACAATTGCAGTCAGTGATTGGTCGGAGCGGTCATGCGTCAGGTACAGATTATTTACCAGCGGGGTGACCACAGAACCGTCAGCACAGGAGCGGCGGGTGATTTTAAAGATGGTGGTGGGGGGGGGGGGGGTTGTGTGAATGTTATTCTTAGTGATTTCCTGGGATTTGGGAATGTCAGGGAGTACATAGATTTTAGGTTGTGGGAGCGGGTGCAATATAAAGCCTCTTGCCCATGCGCAAATGCATTTTGTCTTGTAATACGGTTCACAAAACAGTCCCTGACTCTTCCTCTTGTATGGAGACGATTTCACATTTGGCGGATTGCGGTCTTCTACACAAGTAATTGATGCCGGGTGACATCCCCTAATGGAAACCATGATTACAGTGACCCCCACCCTTCTTGCCTGTACTTTGCCTGTGTCAGTCCTCACTGCAGTTTTGTCATTCTAATCATGAGTAAGGGAGATCATAATGAACAGTGCTAAATGTCTAACCCAAATTATAAGAGGATATATTAAAGGGGGAAAAATAAAAAAAAATAAAACCTTCCATCTTTTTCTAATTTACAAGTTTTCAACCTCAGACAGAGAAACACATCTGGAATATTTTAAAAAAGGCGATTTTCATTACGGTGAATAATATTGGCCTGGTGGCGCGCGGGGCCGTGTAGGAGAGCAGAAGTGGACGGAGCGTACGTTCCTGCACCTATCTCATCCTATGGAGTAGAAAGTCCCGTCCATGGAGGAAACTTACATTATACAATGTGGAAGTCCAGTAGAGAAGGAACTTCTGTAAACTTCTAGGAGAACGTCATTGCCCAGAAACCAGACTGCAGTACGAATTACGGTTGCTATGGACAACTACTCCACTGTCTGCATTAGGTCCACTGAATGTCGTTAAAGGGGTTATCCAGGCATGGGGCGGTTTTTCATGCTGATGAACTATCCACAGGTCATTAGTTTTTGATCAGTGGGGGTCCGTCCACCGACCCTGCCCGTTTCGGGCACCGGTAGTTATGCAGTGCTCGGTGCGGGAAGCAGATGGCTCCGGTCACAGTATAGTAAATAGGAGCAGAGCTGCAGTAACCCAGCACGGCCACTATACTGTGACCGGAGCCATCTGCTTCCCGCAGTGACCACTGCATAACTACCGGTGCCCGGAACGGCTGATCGTTGCGGGGTTCCATTGACTGACCCCTACGGTGTATAGGCCATCAGCATGAAAAACCACCCCATGCCTGGACACATCATAAAAGGTCTACGATGGTGGTCCCACCTCTTGGACTCTGACCTATTGGGAGAATAAGGGGCCAATGGTGGCCAAGAAAGGAATGAGAAGGCGTAAAATGCGCAATGCTCTCTTCATTAAAACCTGTGGGCGTTACAGAAACGTTTGAGCGCATTGGCCTATAGGGCACATTACTGTGGTTGCGATACTTCAATGACCTTTCTGGGAGGGAATAACGCTAAGGCTTCGTTCCCATCTGCACCGGGACTCCGTTCATGGGTTCCATTGGAGGGGTCCGTCAGGGGAACCCTTGAACGGAATCCAAACTGAGACAAACGGAAACCGTAGGTTTCCGTTTGAATCACCATTGATGTCAATGGTGACGGAGCCGGTGCAAATGGTTTCCTTTAGTCACCATCGTGTAAGG
Organism: Rhinoderma darwinii; assembly: GCF_050947455.1. NCBI lineage: Eukaryota > Metazoa > Chordata > Amphibia > Anura > Rhinodermatidae > Rhinoderma > Rhinoderma darwinii. Next base: position 140,221,676 of record NC_134692.1, on the reverse strand, counting down.
TTTCCATCGTTTTGACTAAATCAATACCGTAAACTAAACCAGATATATGGGATCCCGGCCTAAGTAAACGACCACCCTAAATAATCCCATATATAACATCTTGGCGACATCCATCGTACATGTGGCCTACCAGTTTCCAACAACTGATCCCCTCCTGCTATATCCTGGCTCGGCGATAACTCAGATCCCAGCCCTTTAACCCCTCAGATGACGTGTTCAATAGAGACTGTGGCATCGGAGAGGTTAGATATAGGGAGAGGGATCCCTCGGTCACCCGATCGACTATTGGAAAAAGGTGAGGTATAAACCAAAACATGAAGACCGCTTTTAAAAGGGGCCGGTGGAGCAGCAGATGTTCTACACACATATCAATGATGGATAAAGCGGTGAGCGGTATTTTATAAAAGGAACCAAATCATAATTATGCAAAAAGAAAAAAAACTAAAAAAAAAAACAAAATCACAAAACCGCCATCAATATAATGACTTCAGACGGCTGTGAATTCTGCAGCAGCGTTGGAAGTACAAGGGAGGGAAAAGTCAGTCTTTCAGCAGATGTATCTCACAGGGGGCGCCCAGTAACCTGATCTGACGGTCTCTTCCTGACGACTGCGGTGCTGGTGGAAATGAGCGCCGGGCCGGGAAACGCGCTGCGTAAAGCTGCCTTTGTGTAAATAAAACTTAATGACTTCCCAGCCTTGTCACGTCGCTCGGGGCTGTCACCCGGCAGAATGGTACCGCGGTAATTATTCTTAATGATAATTCCCGTTCCCTGACTGCGCGGCTACATATTCGCTGCTTTCTGTAACAGATGATGGAAAAGGCCTCTCTCTCCTGCTCTCCACTCGTTCTGGCCACGCTGTTCTGTCCTGTCAGCTCAGCTGGAGGGGAGGAATTTACAAATGGATCCAGTATGACTATAAACTGTTTACGCAAGCCGTACCCCCCCCCCCCAACCAAGAGATCAGCCCACTCCAAAGATACATTTACACAAAGCGGCTGAAGTGAAACGCGCTTTGTGCCTCGTTCATGTAATGAAACCCGAGCACAGGAGGCAGCGCCCTACAGACCGACCACCAGCTACTTACATACCTGTACTATAGAGTAACACTATACATGCAAGAATATGGTCAGCTAAGGCGCTGTTCACACTGGCATCATGGCGTCCATTTATATAGAAGGCAATGACAGTGACGTCATACTGTGGGCCCTTTTAACTTATAATGGAGTCTGTTGGGATTGTTTTGGCGCCGGGAACAGCGCTGCATTCTGTGCTATTCTTGCCGTCAAGTGAAGGAAACTCCAACGGGATATCCTAGCGCAGATGTAAACATGGCCGAAGAGTGGGGAAATGTGGTATTACAAACCAATGAATGGCAGACTATATAATACACGGCTGGCTCCAGGTCGCCAGTGCCGCTCTTTGTTAGTGGCTCCCAACTCGAGCAAGAGACGACATCCATAATGCCCTAACAGGACATATGTACAAGGGTGGGGGGGGGGGAGGGTCTCTTTAAGACAACCCATCGTTTCTCGTACCAAAAAGGGTCGGTATTGACCAATGGAAATCCGGCCCATCGGTAGGAACACTTCTTGTTCAGATGTCACGGGTGATATAGAAAATGTGTCCATATTGTGGGAATCCATTTTTGGATAATCCGCCCACACCCCTCAAATATTGGACGGCTAAATGCTCGTTCGACAGTTATGCCTCCCTACACGCTGAGCTCAACCAATGTGTATTCAACGGGGAGAGGGGAAAAAGCGTCTGCCAGACTCCTCCAGCAACAGCTTTTCTCCTGCGGAAACAGAGGATCGGCATGTTAAAATCCAATAGGCCCGTTCCTTCTTTCGCCTGCTGCCTGACATCTGCCTTCGGGGGGAGGGTTTGGAGACCTCCACTGATATTAGTCAGCAGTTCCCGTTGAAATGAGCAAGTTCGACTTTTCTCTAATGAGCATGGGTTAACCCTACTGATGCCTTAGTCCTTTCCTTCAGCCAGTGAACAGCAACCTCTCCTATCTCTGCTTGCTTCAATCTGTCAAAAATGTGCATATTACTGCATGTCTTTAATGGGGTTTCCAATGTGGACAATCGCTATTAGCTTCTCTAGATAAGTTGATGACCGGATGCAACCCAGCGATCAGCGGTAATGCGTAGCAATTATTAATTATCCCTGCAGCACCACCACAGGTGAAACGAAGCATTACACAGTAGCCATAGAAGTCAATGGGCTGTCTATGTAATGCACAGATGTTTCGGGTCCTCCAGAACGAGAGATGGTGGTCATGAATAATTACCTTACCGCTACATAAAAAGACCTCTAAAAATGTGTTTCCTAAACCAGACACCCCCTTTAAATGGAATAGTGCAAACCTACACAGAAAAGAACAAGCCTGACCGTTCCATATAGAGCGGAGCTTAAAGGGTAACTAAACATTTGACAAACCTGACACGCCATAGTGACGTGAGAAAGTTTGATCGGTGGGGGTCCGAGCACCGAGACCCCCACCAATCACTAAAACGAAAAATCGGCAGAAGTGCTCGTGTGAGCGCTCAGCTGCTTCGTATCTTTTCGGCTTTTTCCGGAAATCAACGTACCGGAGTACAGAATCAATAGAAAGTCTATGAGCCCGGACTCCGATACATCGGCTTTCCGGAGAAAGTCGAACAGAAACGAAGCGGGTGAGCGCTCACACGAGCACTTCTGCCGCTTCATTCTAGCGATTGGTGGGGGTCTCAGTGCTCGGACCCCCACCAATCCAAACTTCTGACACGTCAGGTTTGTCAAACGTTTAGTTACCCTTTAAAAGAAAACTGTATGGCCGATCCCTTACTCCTATGGGCTATAATGAGAGTCCTGGACACCATATGTAAACATGTCATCAGCTTAGAGACTTCTGAAGCGGAATGAAAAGAGCTCTGTGAAAAAAAATCCCCCAAAAAAAAATCTAAGGAAGCTTCTCCAGCAGCGACCGCACGGCAGGCAGCGCTGTAAAGTAGAGGTATAAATATAGTAAATAGCAAAACTTTGTTCCGTTACTTCATGTCAGACGGAAAAATTAGCAAGCTGTCATTTCTGGAGGGACCAACTTTCCACGAAAAACAATAATAACGAAAGGTCAGCTGATTACCCCGTATTTGTGTAAAGCGAGCGAATTTCCTTGCACAAAAAAAAAATAAAATTGCTGGAAATTGTGAATCACGCCGGGGAACACTTTGAAGTTGTGTCTTGTAAGGGAGTCAAAAAAAAAGAAAGAAAAAGGAACGCAGCCGCATCAGCAAAACAGAATCACCGTGGAAACGAACGCACATTCTCACATGGGTCTCGCTGTACATAAAGCCTCCGTATATGTTCCCGGCCCTTTGATGTGTGATGAGGTCACACGGATCATAACTTCTACGGTCAGCGGCTTATAAAAGTAAACATTAGCGAACGGCAGGCCCCTGGCGTCAGCTCCGCGTATGTACTGAATCCATACAAGCAAAACAAACCACAGCGACGCTCTGTCTTCCCAGCTGCATGACAAGCTCCGGAGTCTACGACGCGTACGCCAGAGGGGGGTCCGGGACGACGAACCGCAGGTAGAGACGGGAAAAATAATACTGCAATGTGTAACCTAAAGCAATCTATTCCTCCCTGGTATCAGCCATTCCAGGCGGAGGTAAATCGGACGGTAGGGCAGGAGAATGCAAGCGATTGATGCCAGTTATCAGCCACGAAACCTCCCGGCCACCCTCCCTGGTCAAACGTTTTTTCTTTACATGTATTAGGCTGTGCGCGCGTCTAACCCAAAATGTCTGAAAATACGGAGCGTTTTTCAAGGGAAAACCGCTCCTGATTTTCAGACATTTTTTAAGCCACTCGCGTTTTTCTCAATACAGTCAATGAAAAACGGCTCCAAAAACGTCCCAAGAAGTGAACTGCACTTTTTTCGCAGCCGTTTTTCAAAACGGCCACGTAAAAAAAAAAAAAACGCCCGTCGGAACAGAACGACGTTTTTCCCATTGAAATCAATGGGCAGATGTTTGGAGGCGTTCTGCTTCCGATTTTTCAGCCGTTTTTCGTCTGTTTACGGCCCGAAAATAAGCTGTGTGGACATACCCTTATGCTTCTTATTTCAGCCTCCAAATTACAGTGTGAACGTAGCCTTAGGCCAGATTCACAAGAATGAGTGCAAACTCTAACGGGAAAAACAGCCGCTTTTCACGTCCGAGTTGCCCCCGTGCGGGACCCGTTTTCACAGATCCCCATAAACTTGAGTCTATGGAGGGATCCGTGAAAAACGGACGAAAACAGGACACGTTCTATTTTTCAACATACCCTTCACACGGTCCATTAAAACAACGGCCTTGTGAACAACCCCATTGAAATACACGTGCCCGTGTGACAATCGTTGTTTTAACGGTCGTCACACAGACGTATACTACGGTCATGCACGGACTGTGGAAACTCCCATAGAAATGCATTGGGCCGCAATTCTCCCGTGGACTTTTGGGGGAATTGCGGCCGCAAAATCACATTCGTGTGCATGGGGCCTAAGGGTTAGTACAAGTTTTCGCCCTGTGAACATAAACAAGACTTTTCTCATTCAATAACAGCAAGCAGAGATCTTCAAAATGATGAGGAATTGAAATACAAATTTATTAAGACTGGTGTTTCTTAATGGACAGAAAATTATGAGTAAACTTAATTTATTAAGAGACAAAAACCTCAATAAATGTGTTGCATCATTCGGCCGTGCGCCACAATTGTGTCGCAATGACCGCGGATTTGCGTCATACATTCACCCATCGTCGGCAAAATAAACAAAAAAACACACCCCTGACCTGATGCAGAGCAGCGTCAGGACCTTATATGAGACGCAGCACTTCAACGTCATCAGTGCCACGTCACATACAACGTCCTGATGCTGCCTGGCGTCCCTGATGCTGCCTGGCGTCCCTGATGCTGCCTGGCGTCCCTGATGCTGCCTGGCGTCAGGTTCTTGTATGAGCGACGCTAGAATGAAGAAGCCGGAAAAGGGAGAAGATGAGTGCAGGGGCCAGCATGCGTTTTTTTTTTATTATTTTATTAAAATATTGTAACGGAAGGGGTAGGGGAGATTTTGTCTGGTCAGAGGGTGGCAAGGTAGCAGCCCAGCGCGGGCATCTACCTTGCTACTCCCGCAGATTTCCACTATAATTTACGCATGTTTTCTGGCATGAATAAGAAGTCTGTCAGGGGGCGGTGGTCACGTCACTTACTCTGAGGCCACGCCCCCATTGCACAAAAGTGTCAAAAAAATTTGGAAGTTGCAATTTGCGACTTTTGGGCCATTTTGCGACTTTTCTACACCAGAAAATTGGCACAGAAAGGTTAATAAATTACCCCCAAAGTATTTTAGAAAGTTACAGAACTTTTCATTATACAACAATTAAAGGGGTATTCCAGCCACGAACATTTATCACTTGTGCTCGGCTGTTTACGTCTCCCATGGAATCTCTTCCTCACACCGCAGCTATGCGATTGAGGTGGGGGGGGGGAGGGGCAGAGGACGACCCCCCACTGTTCTGGCATTTGGTGGGGTACGCCGTACCGTCACAATCTATACAGCGAATAGATGATAAACGTCGTGGTAATTCGTTTGTTTACGGATTCTGATTTCTTGACTGCCTTCGTTTGCATCACAGCTTTCAAAATTTCTCCTAGTTGCCCTTGGAAACAGTCAGCGGTAAAGCTCAACCTCACTGCCAAGCACGACCTAACATCTTAGCTCTGTAAGGGCTAAAATATTGCGAAAATCCGGTCCTCTGAACTCCCACAATGCACTGGTCACAGGAAACCACCAGGAAGCCCAGAAACCATCATGTGGAACAATGGAAGCAAATCCGTATCTGCACGGTGACAATTCATAAAGATTTTAACTGTGAAATATAAATTGTTCTATTTTAAGGGGTTTTACGGCTTAATGTAAAGAACGCTAAACAAGTTCGTGAGGTCTACAACTTTCTAATACACTTGGTGTGTCAACATATTTGCTTTCTGTCAGTGAAGAACAACACTTGTTTACATTCAGAGGTTGCAAACCTGTACATAGCTAGTCCTGCTCTCAGAGCATTGTCTAGACTGAATACAATTGTAACAAACCCTCAGCTGTGAGCTAAACACAGCAGCAGCTTCACTAATCTCTCTAGGGCCTTGTTCATACCGCATTGAAAAACAAACAAACCACGATGCGTAAAAAACGGCAGCTTTTCTGTAAAGCGCTTATTAAAATACAGGCGTTTTTGGCGCTTAACTAGGACTATCCTTGAGTATGGGGAACTAGCCGCGTTAGCACGTTTCAGGCTTTTTTTTTTTATGCGACACGGTTAATAAACGCGCACATGAAAGAACGGGTCGTATTCACTAACAATGCTCTTTCATGTTGATGTCAATGGGAAGCTTAAATCATGCGTCTTTGATGTGTTTTTTTGGCAAGTAACACACAACGAATAAATGCCATGTGATCAGGGCCTAGTGGTTCGCTACAATGTATCAGTCTGGAGTCCAGGCTGTTTAGCTCAGAGCACTAACTAGACGGATACAATTGTATCCACTTCTCAGCTGAGAGCAGGACCAGCCATGTACAGGTTTTCTGAATGTAAACAAGTGTGTTCTCATTCACTGACAGCAAATATCTCAAAAATGGTAGAAAATGAGTATTATAAATATAGTGATTAGGCATTAGCAATAGAAAACCCCTTGAACCCCTTAAAGACCAGGCCAATTTGAGTTTTTCATTTTCGTTTTTCCCTCCCCGCCTTCCAAAAGCCATAACTATTCTATTTCTTCTTCGTCATGGCCGTATGAGGTCTTGTTTTTTGCAGAACAAGTTGTAGATTTTCAAAGCACCATTTATTGTACCGCATAATGTACTGGGAATCTGCAAAAAAATATTTGTGGGGTGAAATGGGCAAAAAAAAAAAAACAGCGATTACACCATTTTTGGGGGGGGGGGGGGGGTTTTGTTTTTACGGCGTCCACCAGGCGGTAAAAACTACATATTCAACTTATTTTACAGGTTGATACGATTACAGCGATACCAAATTGATGTGTTTTGTTTTAGGTTTTACCACTTTTAAAAAAATATATAAAACTATTTGCTAAAAAAAATAAAAAATGTTTTGTGTCGCCGTATTCTGAGAGCCATAACTTATTTCTCCATCAATTTAGCGATGTGAGGGCTCAAAGAGGCTCGGTCACCACATTATAAGTGGCCTATCTTGTGATCGGCGCTGTAATGTAGATTACAGCAGTGTTTTTTATTTAGAAAAACGATCAATTTTGACAGAGTTATGACCGCTTTATGCCCAACTGGGCGTGTTTTACTTTTTGACCAAGTGGGCGTTGTGGAGAGAAGTGTATGACGCTGACCAATCAGCGTCATACACTTCTCTCCATTCATTTAACCCCTTAATGACCAGCCTATTTTAGACCTTAATGACAAAGCCATTTTTTACGTTTTTGAATCGTCGCATTCCAAGAGCTATAACGTTTTTATTTTTGCGTCGACATAGCTGTATAAGGTCTTGTTTTTTGCGGGACAAGTATTTTTTAATAGCACGATTTTGGGGGGACATATTTTTTATTGATTAACTTGTATTAACTCTTTTTTTGGGGGGGGGGAATAGAAAAAAATCTGAAATTTCGCCACTCTTTTTTGAGTCCTAAATCTACGCCGTTTACCGTGTGGTATAAATAACACAATAACTTTATTCAGTGGGTTGTTACGATTGCAACTATGCCAAATTTGTAGTTTTGTATGTTTTACTACTTTTACACAGTAAAAACACTTTTTTCAAAATTATTTGTTTTTGTACCTCCATATTTGAAGAGCCGTAACGTTTTTATTTTTTCGCCGATGCAGTTGTATGAGGGCTTTTTTTTTGCGGGACGACTTGTAGTTTTTATTGGTACCATTTTGGAGTAGATGCGACTTTTTGATCACTTTTTAATCACATTTTTTTAAAGTCAGGATTCACAGAAAACAGCAAATTTTCCGTCGTTTTTTATTTAATTTTTTACGACGTTCACCGTGCGGGTTAAGTAATGTAATAGCTTTATAGTCGGGGTCGTTACGGACGCGGCGACACCAAATATGTGTAACTTTTTAACTGTATTTTGGTTTTTTAATAGTAAAAACAGTTTGTAAGGAGAAAAGCTGGGTTTTTCATTTTTCTTTCACATTTTTTTTTAATTAACTTTATTAAACTTTTTTTTTTACTTATTTACTAGTCCCACGAGGGGACTATAATATGCGATCCTCCGATCGCTATTATAATACACTGCAATACTTTTGTATTGCAGTGTATTATGCCAGTCCGTTTAAAACGGACAGGCATCTGCTAGGTCATGCCTCCGGCATGATCTAGCAGGCATTCATTGCAGGCAGACCTGGGGGCCTTTATTAGGCCCCCGGCTGCCATGGGAGACACAGACACTCGGCGATCGTATCGCCGGGTGCCAGTGGGATGAGCGGGAGCTCCATCCCTCTCTCCAAAACCACTCAGATGCGGTGCTCGCTATTGTGCACCGCATCTGAGGGGTTAAACGGGCGAGATCGATACTAATATCGATCTCACCCGGCAGAGCAGGGACGCCCCCAGCCGTCAGCTACCTCTGGCAGCTGAGAGCAGGGAGATTTGACAGCTCCCTGCTGTTTACTTATTCCGATGCCGCGACGTAAAAAGTCTATGGGCCGGTCACTAACGGGTTAAACTCTTTAAATTTTGCGGGAGAAGCTGTAGTTTTCATCTATACCATTTTGGGGTACATGCGACTTTTTGATCACATTTTATTCCTTTTCTTTGGAGAGCTAAGGTGAACAAAAAACAGCAATTTGCATGTTTTATATATATTTTTTTTTCTACGTCGTTCACTGAGGGGGTTAAATAACGCTATATTGTGATAGTTCGGAATTTTACAGACGCGGCGATACCAGTTATGTTAACTTCTTTTTTTAGCATTGATTTAGGGGGGGGGGGGGGGATGGGAAATTTTTTTTTTTTTACTTTACATTTTTTATTTGGAGAATTATAAAAATCTTCATTTATCTGTTTTTTACTTTTTTCTTTAGTAGTCCCTCTAAAGGGACTTGAAGCAGTGATCGTTGGATGGCTTTCATGATATACTGCAATAATAATGTATTGCAGTATATCGTGATTATAACAGTCTCCTTTGAAGCCCTGCCGGGTCGCCCCCCTGATTCTAACAATTTAAGTGCCGCGCTCGCAATTGACCGCGGCATTTAAGGTGTTAAACGAGCGGAATCAAAGTGAACTCTGACTCCGCCCATTGCCGTGAGGTGTCGCCTGTGTAACGCAGCCGTCACCCGCTGCGTATAGAGTGAGCCCAGCCCGGGAGCCCGCCCCATACTTCCCCTTAGCGGCTGCCGCGTACCAGTACGTGACATGTCGTTTAGGGGTTAAGTTAGACGGTCAGGCTGAACTAAAAAGAGGCAGTGACCTAAACAATGGATCATGTAACAGAACGCTCCCTGTGGGCTGCATGCGGATGCTTTGCATTTTTTCATTAATAATCTATTGCCGACCGGGAATAATAAAGGCTGTGATTGAGTCGCGCACCTGCCACTTCGTGTTACACGTCCGCAGCGCATTTTGTTGCTGTGATTTTTCTTACAAAGGAGTCTTGCTTTGCTTTGGGGGATGCGAGGAAAAAAAAAAACCTCATCATGTAAGCAGAGGAATGAACTTCTAGTACAAAGTCAATGTCAGCACAATCTATAGACGGACCTGGAATCACATTGTCATCGCCACAGTCAAGTAACAGCTGATCGCAACCGCAGGACTAATGCCGACCCCGGATATAAGACATGATACGACTGCAAATGCTGAGCTCAGATATCACATAGAAGAAACTGAGTGCCATCTTTACCGGGCGGGCTTAAGGGACGATGACCAGTAACCGTTCTTATTGGCGACATTTTTTTGTTTTCGGACAGGCCTTTCCGTCACATGAAGCATCGCTTTACGCCGTCTTTGTAGGAACCACTGCCCTCCGATCGTCGATACATAGCAGAACGGCAGACAGAATAGTGTAGAATTTGGAGGACCAGTCAATAAAACTTCCATAGACCAGAATAGGAACAACCCCAAAGCTTCGACACCAGTAGCAATTTCCAAGCCGCATTGGCAACCTGTCTCCTCGGATTTGTTCAGCAATGTTAGACTGGATTCACACATGCAGTTTTTTTTGAGCCAAAGCCAAAAGTGTATCCGAAAGGAAAGACGAGTTTAAAGGTAGAGATTTATACATTTTCTCTCCTGCAGTTAAATCGAAAACTGCGCGTGTGAATCCAGCCTTATAATGGCGTCTTTTACATCATTAAACAGCACATAGACACAACTATATGCAACCAACATAATAAACTGTCCCAGAATTGTAGCGTATATAACCAGCTTCAGGCTTCATACACACGGCAAAACCAGAGCCTGCACAGCGGCGCATGTAGTCACCACGGCTCTATATAGCGAAAGTATTAACCCCAAGGAGCAACGCTACTATTAGGAGAGATTACCTCCGGTAATGCAACATCTGATGGGACAAGAAACCATTCTCCCCATATGAAATGGAGGCAAACAAATGCAGTATGGGTCCAAAGATCTCTATGGGTGCCATATTATTGATCTGTAAAATAGCAGTGGGCATGAGTCCTTACACAGTAATGCCTCAGGCACATGACTGTGTGCAGGCCGGGTCCCGTCCGTGATCCGTGGAAAGATAGGGCATGTCCTATCTTTTCACGGATGGGAAAGTCGGGTCCGTGATTCACCCGCTAAAGGGAATGGTTCAGTGAAAACTATCGAGTGCCACTCTGACGCCGTTAAAAATATCCCGGTCGTGTGCAATGGGCATAACGCCTGCCTTCTGCGCAGTATAGATCCTTATACCAGAAAGCAGAGATCTTGAAAGTGGTGAGGATCCGAAATACCTGAAAGTTACAGAACTGTCCCTAACTTCTAGTCGCATCACCTGACAAAATCTGCAAGCAGCGGCGAGAGATAAAGTGTCAGACGGGGGGACCCATTGCAAAGGTGACCTCGTGCAGCTCCTGCAGAATGCAGCAAATTGCCCGTCCTGTCTGACGCTGCATTTCCCACCACTGAGTGTACATTTTGGCACTATAAAGTGTACCTTCAGTTGCGATCTCCTGCCGGACGTGAGATCAGGCGTGAAGAGGCAGTGAAGAGGCGGGGCGGTACAGTTGCCATGATAAACGTAAGATGCCTGGAAGAATATCGCACACTGGCCCTCATAATTGGACTAGGTCGGGTGCGCGATACCCTCCGGGCATCGTACGGTTGTCACGGGATGCCATACAGGATAAGTCAGAACATGATCAGGTAACATTGGCCGTACCTGAACTCTCTCCCGTCACTCCGCCTTCTCGCTGGTGCTGTACAATGCGATGCAGCTTCTAAGATCAGTTTCTGGTTGAGTATGTTTGAGCAAACAGATTCTCTTTCACAGTCATCGTCCGCTGCTTGGTCACACTTCCATTCCTCGTCTTCATTAAGAGTAGGTAAATATCCCGGTGGACCCTTCCCTGTCCCAGACCCTGAGCTGTGGTCACTGTAAACCTTAGGGCTTTCCCCACCGATTGTTGTGTATTCTAAATAGATATCAGACTTAAGGAACACGGGGTAAGTATTGTCTTCCATCATCGACTGTATCTCCATTTGGGCCTGGTCAAACATGTCCGGCTCGATTTGCTGCCGCAAAACACAATCCTTAATAAAACTTTTAGTTGCTGGTTTGATCTGCCGGGAAACGATGGCGTTATTGTCCAGAATGTATTTTTTATAGATCGCTTTGGCCAGTTTGAGCCTTTTATCCACCTTGAAGTCACTAGGCTCCAGCTTCCGGAAGCCGCTGCAAGCAAACCAGAAATCCAGCAAATCGCCACAATTTTCCTGCTGCAAAAAAGTTCTGAACAAGTTAATCCCATCCTGGTCATCCAGCAGAGAGTGCAGCGATTCAGCCCATTTTAAATACGGCGGCGTTGGAGAAGCACTGCCCTCGGGTTCGTAACCTAGATCGAGGTCCGGCCGCCTCGGCGTCGCCGTTGAAGTCTCGTTTCGGATCCCTTCGCTTTTTGCAGAGTAACAGCTGTGGGTGAACGGCCTTGGATCTGCTGTAACCAGTTCTCCTTCCTCTCCAGGGACCGGTGGTCTTGGTGCATCCTCAGTAAAGCTTCCCCCTAGATCCAAAGGGAAACCTTTCCCCTGGACACTCATCTTGACGGTGTCTAATTACAATATTAGGATGAATAAGTGGATTTAATATGAGCTCATTTCGAGACAAAGGTCCCCGATAAACATCAGCCTCCTGCAAAACAAGAAAATGATGTATGAGAGTAAAGTCAAGATTACAGAGCACGACAAATACAACTTAAAGACTTAAAGTTGCAGGAGACATGAATGCATAACAGAGTACTGCTGGATGTGGATTACAGGAACATGTCCTTGAGGGGCGGGGCATGAAAACCGATAATCTATTTGGTGTTTTTTGGCTCCCTGGCATGCCCCGCCCCCTCAGGCCCTGCATTAGGCACAGTACAGTGTATCACTTTGTCAAGAGTGTTCCTTTAACCCCTTCCCGACATTTGACGTACATGTACGTCATGGAAAGCATTGACTTCCCGCAAAATGCCGTACATGTACGTCAAACGTTTGGCACCGGCTCAGAAGCTGAGTCGGTGCCATCATCGTCGGATCTCAGCTGTATCTTACAGCTGACATCCGACTGTAACGGCGGGGACCGAAATTAGCTTCGATCCCCGCCATTAACCCCTTAAGTGCAGCGCTCAAACGCGATCGCTGCACTTAAGGTGTTTGCAGCTCATCGGAACCCCAGTAATGAAATTGCCGGGGTTCCGGTGGCTGCAATGGCAACCGGAGGCCTAATACTGGCCTCCCGGTCTGCCTAGCACCGAAGCCGGTCAAGATCCGCCCGGCGGCGGAGCCTGATCGGCTTCCGTAGCTGCCGGCAAGATGGCGCCGGGTCAGGAGCTGATCCGGCGTCATCAGCGGTGGAAGTCAGCTGTACTGTACAGCTGACATCCACCTGTAACGGCAGGAACCGGAGCTAGCTCCGATCCCTGCCATTAACCCCTTCGATGCAGCAATCGAAAGCGATTGCTGCATCGTAGCGGTTACTAGCAGATCGCCAGCCCGGACAGGCAATCGGGACTGGCGACTGCTGTTATGGCAACAGGAGACACAATGGTCTCCTGCTCTGCCATTACGGAAGCCGATTTAGGCCCCGCCGGGAGGCGAAGCCTAAACGGCTTGCTGTCAGTGAATGACTGACAGATCTAATACATTGCACTACATAGGTAGTGCAATGTATTAGAAAAAAAAAAATCTGACCGTTGGACCTTCAAGTCCCCTAGTGGGACTTGAGAAAAAGTGTAAAAAAAGTATAAAAAAGTGTAAAAAAAAGTGCAAAAAATAAAAGTTTGAAAACAATAAAAGTTTCAAGTAATCAAATAAAACACAATCCCCCTTTTACTCTTATCAAGTCCTTTATTATTGAAAAATAATAATAAACCATATGTATTTGGTATCGCCACGACCGTAACGACCGGAGGTATCAAAATATTCTATTATTTATTGCACGCGGTGAACAGCGTAAAAAAAACCCGTAAAAAACGTTACCAGAGTTTCTGTTTTTTTAGTCACTTTGCCCTACAAATGTTAGAATAAAAAGTGATCAAAAAGTCGCACGTATCCAAAAATGGTACCTATAAAAACTATAGCTCGTCCCGCAAAAAACAAGCCCTCATACACGTCCGTCGACAAAAAAAATTAAAAAGTTATGGTTCTCACAACTTGGCGACAGAAAAAATACATTCTTTTTACAAAAGTAATTTTATTGTGCAAAAAGTTGTAAAACATGAAAAAGTTCTATAAATTCGGTATCGCCGGAATCGTACTGACCCGCAGAATAAAGTTAACATGTAGTTTATAACGCATGGTGAACGCTGTATAAAAAAAACGAAAAAAGCTGTGCCAGAATTGCGTTTTTTTGTTTACCTGGCATCCCAAAAAATAGGATAAAAGGTGATCAAAAAGTCGCATGTACCCCAAAATGGTACCAATAATAACTACAGCTCATCCCGCAACAAACCAGCCCTCATACCGCTACGTCTATGAAAAATAAAATTAGTTATGGCTCCAATAAGTCAGGAAATAAAAAAATATGCAGTTGTGCCCGAGGGGAACATTTCTTCAGTTTCAAGAGGCGATTTATCAAGGACCTAAAATTAGGGAACCAGGAAGGGGAGGGCCCAAACATATCCGCTGGAAGCGACGGTGCCCGTATTATACCAGGACAACACTTCCTAGCAAAATTCCTCAAACTACAAAGGTGCAGAGTGTGGACCAAAAGGGGGATAAGAAATGACACCATTTATCAGTGCGACACTGGCCTGTGCGGAAAGGATTGCTTCACAGCGTAACACACATCTATGGATTATTATTATTTTTTTATACCACCTGACTATGCCCCTTATATACTCCGCCCGGCTTACATGTACCCCCACATTATAAAACACCAGCAATACTCAAACAAATATAGTACCAAGCAAAATCCGCTCTCCAAAAGCCAAATGGTGCTCCCTCCGCTCTGAACCCTACAGCGTGCCCAAACAGCAGTTTCCTTCAACATATATGGCATCGTCATACCCGGGAGAACCCTTTTAACAATTTTTGTGGTGTGTGTCTCCAGCGTCATAAGCTGGGCATGACATATTTGCCACTGAATGGTATATCTAGGGAAAAATATACATTTTTAATTTGCACCATCCACAGCGCATTCATTTATGGAAAAGACCTGTGGGTTGAAAATGCTCACTACACCCCTTAATCAATGACTTGAGGGGTGCAGTTCCATAGTGGGGGTCACTTATCAGGGGTTTCTTTTTATTATTTCACATCTGAGCCTCTGCAGTTGTGAACCAATACTTTGTAAATCGCCAAATTAGGCCTCCACTCCGCATGGTACTCTTCACTTCTGAGCCCTGTCATATGTCCAGACAAAAGATTAGTGCCCCATGTAGGGTGTTTCTAAAACCGGGAAACACCGCATAATAATTAGAGGGCTGTCTTGTTATGGTGGCACAAGCCGGGCACCACATATTGGCATATCTATGGAAAAAAATCCCATTTTCACTCTGCAACATTGAGCGCACACAAATTTCTACAAAACACCTGCAGGGTTAACATGCTCACTACACCCCTAGGTAAATGCATTGAGGGGTGTAGTTTCCAAAATGGGGTCACTTCTGGGGGGTTTCCACTGTTTTGGGCCCACAGGTGCCCAGAAACCAATCCAGCAACATCTGCACTCCAAATGGCGGTCCTTCCCATCTGAGCCCTGCGGTTTGCCCAGACAGCAGTTTATGACCACATATGGCGTATTGCCGTACTCGGGAGAAATTGCTTTACAAATGTTGGGTTCTTTTTTTCCTTTATTTGTTGAGAAAATGAAAAAATTTGCGCTAAAGCTACGTCTTATTGAAGAAAAAGGACTGTTTTTATTTTCACTGCCTAATTCTAATAAATTCTATGAAACATCTGTGGGGTCAAAATGCTCACTACACACCTAGATGAATTCCTCAAGAGGTGTAGTTTCCTAAATGGAGTCCCTTTTTGGGCGTTTTCATTGTTTTGTCCCCTCAGGGGCTTTGCAAATGTGACATGGCCTGCGCAAACCATTCCTGCTAAATGTGATCTCAAAAAGCCAAATAGTGCTCTTTCCCTTCTAAGCCCTGCCGTGTGTCTAAACAGCCGTTTATTACCACATGTGGGGTATTGTTTTACTCGGGAGAAATTGCTTTACAAATTTTGTGGTGCTTTTTCTCCTTCAGTCCTTCTGGAAATGAGAAAAAATTAGCTAAACCTACATTTTATTTTAAAAAATGTAGATTTTCATTTTCACAGCCTACTTGCAAAAATTTCTGCAAAAAACCTGTGGGGTCAAAATGCTCACTATACCCCTAGATAATTTCCTCAAGGGGTATAGTTTCCAAAATGGGGTCACTTGTTTGGGGTTTCCACGGTTTTGTCACCTCAGGGGCTTTGTAAATTTGACATGGCCTCCGCAAACCATTCCTGCTAAATGTGAACTCCAAAAGCCAAATAGCGCTCTTTCCCTTCTCAGCCACGCCGTGTCTCCAAACAACCGTTTATTACCACATGTGGGGTATTGTTTTACTCGGGAGAAATTGCTTTACAAATTTTGCGGTGCTTTTTCTCCTTTAGTCCTTGTGGAAATGAGAAAAAAAATCGCTAAACCTACATTTTCTTTGAAGAAATGTTGATTTTCATTTTCACGGCCTACTTCCAATAATTTCTGTAAAAAACCTGTGCGGTCAAAATGCTCACTACACCCCTAGATAATTTCCTTGAGGTGTCTAGTTTCCCAGATGGGGTCACTTTTGGTTGATTTTGACTGTTTTGGCACCGCAAGAGCCCTTCAAACCTGACATGGTGCCTAAAATATATTCTAACAAAAATAAGGCCCCAAAATCCACCAGGTGCTCCTTTGCTTCTGAGGCCGGTGCTTCAGTCCAGTAGCACGCTACGGCCACATGTGGGATATTTCCTAAAACTGCAGAAACTGGGCAACAAATATTGAGTTGCATTTCTCTGGTAAAACCTTCTGTTTTATAAAAAAAATTGTATTAAAAATGTATTTCTGCAGAAAAATATGAAATTTGTAAATTTCACCTCTACTTTGCTTTAATTCCTGTGAAATGTGTAAAGGGTTAAGAAACTTTCTAAATGCTGTTTTGAATACTTTGAGGGGTGAAGTTTTTAAAATGGGGTGACTTTTTTGGGGTTTCTAATATATAAGGCCCTCAAAGCCACTTCACAACTGAACTGGCCCCTGTAAATATAGCCTTTTGAAATTTTCTTGAAAATGTGAGAAATTGCTGCTAAAGTTCTAAGCCTTGTGAGGTCATAGAAAAATAAAAGGATGTTCAAAAAACGATGCCAATCTAAAGTAGACATATGGGTGATGTTAATTAGCAACAATTTTGTGTGGTATAACTGCCTGTCTTACAAGCAGATACATTTAAATTGAGAAAAATGCTAATTTTTGCAATTTTTCGCTAATTTTTGGTGTTTTTCACAATTAAATACTGAACATATCGAGCAAATTTTGCCAGTAACATAAAGTCCAATGTGTCACGAGAAAACAATCTCAGAATCGCTTGGATAGGTGAAAGCATTCCGGAGTTATTACCACATAAAGTGACATGTCAGATTTGAAAAATGAGGCTCTGTCAGGAAGGTCAAAAGTGGCTAAAGAGGGAAGGGGTTAATTTCCATCGTAGACACTGGCTCCTTCATGATCAGTATTTAGTTGGGATGCGGATTGCTTTACAGCCCTTCTTCAGATCAATAAGAGGTAAACAGTAACTGAGGAGGCAGCAGAAGACAAGCAATTATATAGCAGCCAACAAGGTTAAAGGGTAACTAAAAGTTCAAACTTCTGACATGTCAGAAGATTTGATTGTTGGGGGTCCGAGCACTGAGACCCCCGCCAATCGCTAAAACGAATCGGCCGAAGTGCTCGTGTGAACGCTCAGTCGTTTCTGTTCGGCTTTTTCCGGAAAGCCAATGTAGCGGAATACGGGCCGATAGAATTTCTATTGGGTCCGTAGATTGCTACATCGATTTCCAGAAAAAGCCGAACATGCTCTTAACTAAAGCCAACACTATCTGCCGATGAATAACACAGCTGCCTCCTGCTACACCCGATAAAGAAAGTGCCGTCAGCAAAAACTAAACTATAATGCACAAAATCCAGTGATGGGGGAGTACAGGGTGCTTGGTAAAGCGTAAGGGCCCCAAGTTCTAGCAGTTAAAGGGGTTGTATATCTTGGCCAATTCCTTTTTGTTAGCAGGGTCCCCTGACAAAGCTGATCAGAGTAAATCCCGCTGCTGGGACCAAAAGCGATCAGCTGTGACCTATTAAAAAAAAAAAAAAAAAAAAAAAAAGCTTGGCAGCAATTGTTCAATTCCCCTGCAGTGCCGCCAATGGGGAAACAAAGAATTACACAGTACTCATTAAAATCAATGGGTTGTCCGGCTAACGCATGAACCAGAGGGAGAGAAGGTCTTTGTAGCCACTTCCTACTCTGGCCAATAGGTGAGGTCTATAGCGTTTTCCAAAGGAATCAACAGAACAAAACCCAAAAAGTAAGGCTTCAGGAGCAAAGTTCTACATGTATTGGCTCCCAAGCTCCTGGGATGAGTCCAGTAGAGGAGCTTCTACCACTAAGGCCATGAGTTCGAACCTTTGCCTAATCATGTAATCACTCCCCCCTTATTAATATTCCTTCTACCAAATAGAAATGCTAAAGCCCCTTTCATCCAAAACCTAATTTGCAGCCAGTCACTGGTATCGTCACATCAGGCTACATTCACTACATTATTTTTTTTCAATGTAATTGATGCGTGAAACACGGACATGACGCGGATGTGCTGTCCGTGGTTTTCACTCACCCATTGACTTCAATGGGCGACTAGGTGGGTGAAAACAACGCACCAATATAAGACATGCAGTGAGTTTGACACAACGGACTCCCTGCCTGAAAACTCCTGCATGTCTGAATAGCCCCATTGAAATCAATGGGGCCGTGTGTTGTGCGTTGTTTCAGCACACGGACAAGAATGACGGTCGCCTGAATGAGCCCTTACAAGAGACGAGCTGTTCTCACCGACTCATAAAATGATCCAGAACTTTGAACTAGAGGGACGGAGATGAGAGACGCAGATAACAAGAAGTCGTAAACATTTCTCCTAACAAAATACGTGATGACATAAAAACCTGAGACTGATCTAACCCGCTGCTATCTAAACGAATCACAAGCACAATGTACACACACACAATCAAGCCACGTCAAGGAGGCAGAGATGACACGGAGCGGTTATAGGATGTCATTTATGTCACCATACACTTTGATACATATTTTTTTCCCCCATATAAAAACTTTATATAAAACGCCATTAATCGGCTTGTCCAAGATAAAAACAAAACCATGACTGCTGTCGTACCAAAACAGCGCCACACCTGTCCACAGGTTGTGTGTGGTATTACAGCTCTGTTACATTGAAGTGAATGAGGCTGAGATGCAATACCATGCTCAACCTGTGGACAGGTGTGGCGCTGTTTTTGGAAGCTGCCATCTTTATCTAATCCCTGACAACCCCTTTAACCAGTTCAACACAGGAAAAAAAAAATTTTATTTTTTTTACTGCAACGTTATTCACAATCGTATTTATTATTTATTTTCCCTGGCTTCCCTTCAGATACTAGGTCTGTTTCCCTCTATATTTACTCAATCATAAAAAAAAAACCGGCTTCAAAAACTGGATGTACATGTATGTTATTAGTTAAAATGCCAAAAACAATCACGTAATCCCGTCCGGAACATCAATCAGACATCTGCACTTCATATACAGAGATTATTTTCACTAGGAATGAAACTGTGAAAATGACTCCTAACATATAAAAGTAAATCCCTACAATCCCCCATAATCCGGCTTCTCTTCCAATCACAATTTACCAACTACTGCCATGATGATGATGATTGGGGCCGGAGGCTTCACCGTGACATTTGCGGCTGGTGATTTGAGCGCAGGTTGCTGTCCCATAGAAAACATTGCTGTTCGGGTATGTTCACAAAGGCTACTTTCAGCCATTTTTCAAGCCGTGAACATTCCCGAAAAATCGGAAGACCGCCTACAAACATCTGCCCATTGATTTCAATGGGAAATACGGCGTTCTGTTCCAACGGGATATTATTTTACGCCTCATTTTCAAATAACGGCGCGTAAAAAGAAGTGCATTTCACTTCTTGAGCCATTTTACATTGACAATAAGGCTATGTTCACATGGAGTATTTTGCCGAGTTTTTTGAAGCGGAAACCGCGTCGCAAAACTCGGCAAAAACGGCCCAAAACCGCCTCCCATTGATTTCAATGGGAGGCGTCGGCTGCTTTTTCCCGAGAGCAGTAAAACTGCCTCACGGGAAAAAGAAGCGACATGCCCTATCTTCGGGCGTTTACGCCTCTGACCTCCCATTGACTTCAATGGGAGGCAGAGAAAGCGTATTTCACGGTGTTTTATGCCCGCGGCGCTCAATGGTCGCGGGCGAAAAACGGCGCGAAAAACTGCGTGCAGGGAGAGGAAAATCTGCCTCAAAGTTCCAAACGGAATTTTGAGGCACATATTCCTCCCCCAAAATACTCCGTGTGAACATAGCCTAAAACAGCTCCAAAAACGGATGAAAATAAGGAGCTGTTTTACCTTGAAAACAGCTCCGTATTTTCAGCAGTTTTTTGTGTGTGAACACACCCTTGGTAATGTGGTGACATTATGACCGGAAATATATCTTATTAAAGGGGTTTTTCTACCAGAAACGTGATGGCAGATCGCTGGGAAAGGTCATAGTTTACTGATCGGTGGAGGTCCGACTGCAGTGGGTATACCCGAATGGGTATTATAGTCCGTTTTTGTGCTACGCAAGCCCATGGTTTCTTTGCATCCCTCCTATTCAAGCTGTGCGGCCACGGTTCTGATAGGTGTACGAGCACCCTAATGCTCCGTGTCACCCAGTTTTAAAGCAACGGTAGCACAACAGTCTCCATAACTGCACAACAACCCAGCACACATCAATACGATCATTTTGTAAAACTAACAAATTAAAAAGATACAAAAGAATAAAAATATATACTATGTCTTCCAGGATTTACTGCACAGAACACTTAAGGCCAAGTTCACACGGGGCGGATACGGTAAGCAATAGCACGCAGCAAATCCACCCTGTGCACTGCAGGGAAATCCGGGGGAAAAAAATGCACCAAACTGTGGTGCAGTTTTTCGCCCAGAACGTCCGCCGTGGAAAACTACAGCACTTGGCGGGCCTGCTGGGATTGATGTTTTATCCCAGGAGACCTGTGATTGGCTGCAGCGGCAGTCACATGGGATTTGCGGCGCAAAGAAACGCAACTGCTACAACACAAAGACATAAAAAACGAGGTGACAGAACTTCCCAATACAATGGATTCCAATAAAACAAGAAACAGCAAAGAAGGATCAGATCCTCAGGATTCCTACTTGAAAATCGATGGCTAGCTCTTCGGGAGAGAAGGTACTCCGGATTTATCCTGCACGGTATGTATAAGATTACATTCACAAGCGGCAGGTTTGGTGCAAGGAGAAATCTATTCCATACGTCTGAGTGGGGACGATTCTGCAGCGTGTGAATGGATTTCTGCAAGTCCTAATCTGATGAATGGGAAAGTTGGAGATATTTCTGTATCGTGTGAACATATCCTTAGGGAAGGGGTTTAAGGACCCACCTATTGAGTTCAGCAGGTATGAAGATAATTATCGGGAGGTCGGTCTGAGCTGCAAATATTACGCGATGAAATGAAACAGTTTCCCATCACGTCGGCTAAAACCTGCGATGATACAATTATTGCTATGACCGTGTTCTGACTATACGTCTAAAACGGCCATAGACTTTGCAAGTATAGGAATATACAGCTGCCTACGTCCTGCTGCATGTAATCCAGAAACGAGGTGTGAACCTAGCCTTAAAGGGGTAGTCCAGCTAAAATCACGACAATGGTCACGTCTGCAGCATTTCTTTCAGCCAGTCATACACTAGAGATATTGGACAGCCAAAAAGATGAAGACCAATTTCTTCCAACTATTGGCGACTTATCACGACACGAATGATTATGTCAGACACCAACCGGAGGCAGATAATGATCTGCCATAACACATTTTTTTGGGCCCTGGTGGGGTGCAGTGAAGGCCAATTATCAGGC
This sequence comes from Rhinoderma darwinii, assembly GCF_050947455.1. Taxonomy (NCBI): domain Eukaryota; kingdom Metazoa; phylum Chordata; class Amphibia; order Anura; family Rhinodermatidae; genus Rhinoderma; species Rhinoderma darwinii. The sequence continues at coordinate 140,199,777 of NC_134692.1, read as the reverse complement.
AAACGAGCGCTCAAAGAGCACTTGTTCCCGGTCATTGGCCTCAGTAGACAGGGCAACGATCAGCCGAGCAAACATTAATCGTCTGATTGTCGGCTGCTCATCTCCCTGTGTAAACAACGCGCTGCCGACATGATAATGTAGGAGGACGAGCGCTCGGAGTAAGGAGCGCTCGTCCCCACACATAGCTCCTTGTGACAGGAGCAAACGAGCGCCAAGCTGTCTTGCTGATCGGCGCTCGTTTACACGGCCCACGTCAGACCGTCTCAGAGGATCCCAATTCATACCAAATGACAGATTTGCAAGTCAATAGAAGAGCCGACCAGGTCACAGATCAATCGGCGATTTGTCGCTCTCCGAAACAACCACCTTTAGGGCTTGTCCACACGTAAGGGAATCGCTGCAGACAATTTGTGTAGCAATTGCGCAGAAGCTAGAAGGATTTTGCATTTTTTACTGGAGAAAATAGCACGGATTTGGTTGCGTTTATCTCAATGTTGGGGGATGGTGACATCTCTGACGCGGCAACTTAGGTCGGTTCCTGCTGCGGAAAGTGGTCAGACGCGGTACGAAAAATACACATCGCAGGTCAATTTCTGCTTGGAAACGTTACGCAGCGCGTGGATGAGATTTGTTACATCTCGCCCACTTCGCTGCTACTGTTTTTCCGCTCCGTTTTTTTTACGTCTGCAATTCCGCTACGTGTGAACGAGCCCTTACAGGCAGGCCGTCTGAAATCCCTAATGCATGGTAAATGATGCGATAGAACACTATTACTATGTGATCTCCCCGCACAGGACCTCAGACCAGAACTGTCAATCATTCTGCACCCCCCACCCTAGTACGTCATAGAAAACATGTTTTTCTTGTGGACAACCCCTTTAAAAATTCACCCGCCATGTTGTTACTCTCCATTAACCCTTTGGTCGCATGTAAACAATGCAGCAGTGAGCGACGGGTTGTCCAAACTGTTGTCACATGACCCCCAACATCCAATAGCTCTAGAGCGGTACCCGTCACCCCATGCTCCATTGTTGACATTTTTGATACAGAATAACCGGCGAGTGATACAATGTAACAAATCAGCATATTAATATAATCACATAATAACGGAGCAATTAACCCTTTAAGGCACAGGTTCACTTCAAGAGCCGAAATAAGATCTACACCAGCAGCCGAGAGTAACGACATGACTTATTCCACCAGGGAATGCTGGGAGATGTCGTTTTACAACAACTGGAATCCAACGCTATAGGCTTTATTTAAAGGAATTCTCCACTATATACAATGGAGACGCGATTACCCGGATAATGTGAACAATCCCTTTAAGGCTGGAGCCACGTGGGTCAGGACGGCCGGTGCCAGGGTATAATAGTCACATGACGCATTTTTGGCGCAATTGATATTTCATTTTTATGGCCTGTAGTCGTCATCAGTTCTGACATGTACAAAGCGCGGTCATAGCACAACGGCGTAAAATTTCTAATCGACCCTTGGCGGCCAAACAGATGTCACGCTGCGGCCGTATCAAAACTATGACCTATGGGAAAAGTCACTACGGCTGTAAGATGGCGCAAAACTGGCAGCGCTAAAATTCTGACAACGATGACATGAAACTTACGGTAATATGGCTCCAACCGCAACAGTGGCGCAAAATTTACATAGAATTTTCAGGGAAAGTCGCTACGACGTGACGCAAGATTTACGTTGCGTTTTACGGAAAAGTTACGCAGTGCTAAAGCCGCATCATGTAACTTGGGTCATAGGGTCGCCACCTATTGGATACATGCAAAAAAAATAAACGGGGTGTCTGCCTCTGGATTAACCCCCGCACCAGCTAGAGAGGCCCGGGGAGGGATCGGGGCAGCAGGGCCTGGGAGCCGCAGACACTAGAGGACGGTGGATCTCCGGCCTGTCCTGTGCTCCACAGCCGAGCTCCACACTCCGCGGCCTCCAGCGCTCGCTTGCGAAGTTTCCTCCCAGCAGGATGACCCCCCTGGGCTCCCGTCACACTCACCTCCGTGTAAACAAGCCGGCTCTCCTCCCGGGATAGTGCGCCGGGCCCTCGTCTTCCTCCGCTCCAGCGCCACCCATCAAGCTTCCAGCGGCGGCGACCACTGAGGGAGACAGAGGCGAAAACAAAGCGAACGCAGCGGGCCGGCAGCCATGCCCCGGCGAGCTCCTGTTGGTGAGTGCGCTGTGTGTGAGGCAGAGCGAGTGAGCTGCTTGGACGTGCGCGCCCCCGCGTCACTCCTAGGGGAGGAGCGGAGGCGCGCACGGCGGACGTAGAGTGAGGCGCGCTGCCGACGACGCGCGTCTTCCCGCCACTGGCGCGTTCCCTGACTGGAAAACCTGCCCCCAGAAGCCATTATCATCACTGGTCCTGTCACACGACTCTTCTGAGGAGAATTTTAGGGAATAAAGCCTCTGCGGCCATTATCCTACATCACCTGCTCTGAATTATAACTTTTATTTTTCACACATCCCCATTATCGTAACCAGTCGGTCGTTTCGCCTTATTCGCCATTCCACCGATTCGCCCGTTCAGAAAATACAATGAGAGAATTGATTCACTTATTATTGGCTTTCAGTAAATTCAAATAAATTTATTGGCCCAATGCGTCATACGTAACTAGAGATGAGGCGAAACCTATCAATGTGGTTGAGCTAATTTGCGCGGCCGCAACGGCAGATGAAAAAAATAAGCATCTGCTGGATTTTTGGTCGCAAATCTCAAGCGACTTTTTCAGCACAGAGTTCAATGTAATTCGAATGTGACTGATATCCGACTCGAAACCAAATCTCACACTAAAATAGTTGCGCAACTTCAATGTAACATCAAGTCGCAGACAAATCGGACACATTTTATGGCACAAAGTGGCGCGCAACCAAAGTCGTCGTGTAGCGCTAACCTAATACTACATTGCCAGAGAAGGCTTCCCTCCGGCAAATATCATTTGTCGTTGGCGAAAATGAATCGTCCAAAAATAAAAATGATCATTTATTGGACTGTAAGCCTCTGTTCGCCTCTGCATCGCGGTTTCCATTTATAATGGAAACCACCACGAGGTGCTGGATCTGTCTACGACAGATACCAATGGTGCAAATAACTTTTAATGGGGTCCGTCATGTTGCCGTCGTTTTGACAGGAAGGAATAACGCTGCGTGATATTATATTTTTTCCATCAAATCTGAAGGGATCGGCGGTGGAGACTCCGACACAGATGTGAACAGAGCCGAACATGTAAACGGATGTCCTCGGACTTGTCCCACTGCATTGTCACTAGTATAATCCAATATGAGAATCATTCATAATACATCCGATCATTGTTCGGTGCTCCTATAAACAATGGCAGCCAAATAATTCCCCCGTTATCCTTGGTAGCCAGAGAGCCCAAAACACAATACCAGGTATAGAGTTCCCCATGAAAAGTGCCAGACATAGAGTACCCCTATAAACAGTACAAGCCAGAGGGCACAACAATATACAGTATCAGCCAAAGAGTGCCCCATTAACAGTGCCAGGCAGAGAGTACCCCATAAAAAATAAAATCTAGAGGTCACAACTATATACAGTATTAGCCAAAGAGTGCCAGATACTAGTCAGAGGGTACCACCATATACAGTATCAGAAAAAGAGTGCCCCCCCATAAACCGTACCAACCAGAGGGTACCACTATATACAGTATCACAGAAAGAGTGCCCCCATAAATATTACCAGCCAGAGGGTACCACTATATACAGTATCAGAGAAAGAGTGCCCCCCATAAACCGCACCAGCCACAGGTCACCAGTATATACAGTATCAGCCAACTAGTGCCCCCATAAACATTACCAGCCAGAGGGTACCACTATATACAGTATCAGAGAAAGAGTGCCCCCCATAAACCGTACTAGCCAGAGGTCACTACTATATACAGTATCAGTCACTGAGTGCCCCCATAAACAGTGCCAGCCAGAGGTCACCACTTTATATAGTATCAATCACGGAGTGCCCCCATAAACAGTACCAGCCAGAGCATACCACTATATACAGTATCGCAGAAAGAGTGCCCCCATAAACAGTACCAGCCAGAGGTCACCACTATATACAGTATCACAGAAAGAGTGCCCCCATAAACCATACCAGCCAGAGGTCACCAACTATATACAGTATCAGCCAATGAGTGCCCCCATAAACAGTACCAGAGGGTACTACCTAAACAGTATCAGTCAAAGAGTAGCCCCATATTAGTGGCACACAGTTTCCCCATGATCAGTGTTTACCATAGAGTGCCCCCAATAAATGGTGTCAACTAGAAAGTACAACTATATGGACTACCAGCCATATTATTCCTTCTAAAAATAGTGCCAGGCAGAGAACACCATATAAACAGTGCCAGGCAGAGAACACCATATAAACAGTGCCAGGCAGAGAACACCATATAAACAGTGCCAGGCAGAGAACACCATATAAACAGTCCAGGCAGAGAACACCATATAAACAGTGCCAGGCAGAGAACACCATATAAACAGTGCCAGACAGAGAACACCATATAAACAGTACCAGCCAGAGAACACCATATAAACAGTGCCAGGCAGAGAACACCATATAAACAGTGCCAGGCAGAGAACACCATATAAACAGTGCCAGGCAGAGAACACCATATAAACAGTGCCAGACAGAGAACACCATATAAACAGTGCCAGGCAGAGAACACCATATAAACAGTGCCAGGCAGAGAACACCATATAAACAGTGCCAGGCAGAGAACACCATATAAACAGTGCCAGGCAGAGAACACCATATAAACAGTGCCAGGCAGAGAACACCATATAAACAGTGTCAGCCACATAACACCATATAAACAGGGCCAGCCAGAGAACACCATATAAACAGTGCCAGGCAGAGAACACCATATAAACAGTACCAGGCAGAGAACACCATATAAACAGTGCCAGGCAGAGAACACCATATAAACAGTGCCAGGCAGAGAACACCATATAAACAGTGCCAGGCAGAGAACACCATATAAACAGTGCCAGGCAGAGAACACCATATAAACAGTGCCAGGCAGAGAACACCATATAAACAGTGCCAGGCAGAGAACACCATATAAACAGTGCCAGGCAGAGAACACCATATAAACAGTGCCAGGCAGAGAACACCATATAAACAGTGCCAGGCAGAGAACACCATATAAACAGTGCCAGGCAGAGAACACCATATAAACAGTGCCAGGGAGATAGTGCACCCTAACAGTACCAGTACATAATGGAAGAAAATAAATATATATATACTGAGCTCCTCTCGTGTCACCGTCTCTCTCCCAGCAGGTGGCCTGTAAGTACCCAAATAGTGACCGATCTCATGTCATTTCCACTCCTGGCGCTGGTCTCTACTAGCCGCAGGCTATCATTGCATGCTGGGAGTTGTAGTTGTATAATAGCAGTGTCCCTGTTTTGAGGACCTGTTATATATGTAATTCCCTGACTGTTCGTTTTGCCGTTAGACACTAAACCAGTAAGGATTGCCTATCCGACCAGTTCGTTCAGAGACGAGGGCCAAGGGAAATTCAATGTGTTGACGTCAGCGAGCGGCGTGTACGCAGATCTTTACCTCATGAACGCCGGTAAGTGTTACACTCATAATTCCCTTTTGTTACGATATTAAGTGTCCGCTTTATCCTGTGAGGAATGTCTGTTTTCTATGCTGACATTTTTGCTATTGTTCTTTGTATTATGTTCCTGTCTTTCCCTTTTTTTGCACTGTAATATACCTGGGTAGACCTACGTAATATAATATCACAATAAACTTGATTTTATTGTTACTATATACTCTAATTATTGCTCAGAATGGTCGTCTGAATTACCAGGCCATCAATATGTGGTTAATCGGGGTCAGACTTCCGGGACCCTCACCGATCAGCTGTTTTGAAGGGGCTGCATCGCAGGAGTGCAGCTTCCCCTTAATTTCTACTTCTCACACCTTTTATCGCCGACACACTTGTAGCAGCGGTTCACAGTGTAAGCGGTAGAAATGTAGGAGAAGCAGCGCTCGTACTGCGGCCCCTTCAAAACAGATGATTGGCGGGGGTGCCGGGAGTCGGACCCCGACCGATCACATATTGATGGCCTATCCCCGATACAGGGGAATTTCACCTACATCCATTTTTTTTCTATGTTTTATAGTCAAGTAAGAAGATGGCGGGGGATCCTGTGAGCGGGATGTTGGAATAGTCCTAGAGAGGAGAGGGGTTATCCAGTTCTAGACATATGAAACTTAAAGCGGGTTTCCCACTTAAATGGTCACTAACCTTTCAACAATTGTTGCATAAATCAATTTTACAAGTGAATATAAGAAACTTTGTAATATATCTTATTAGTGTTATATCTCACCCCAGTGCTTCGTTCACAGCTACACTTCTCATTACTGTGGTATAATCTCCTCCATGCTGCTTCTAGTAAGTGTTATATCACATCCCAGTGCTTTGTTTAGAGCTACACTGCTCATTACTGTGGTATAATCTTCTCCATGCTGCTTCTAGTAAGTGTTATATCTCACCCTAGTGCTGGATTCTCAGATACACGCTCATTACTGCTGTATAATGTCCTCTACGCTGCTTCTAGTTAGTGTTATATCTCACCCCAGTGCTGGAATCACAGCTACACTGCTCATTACTGCTGTATAATGTCCTCCATGCTGCTGCTGCTGCTTCTAGTAA